>NC_041391.1:544405252-544439542 GCF_002162155.2 Triticum dicoccoides
AGCGTTTAAAAAAATGTATACTTTTGTATAGTAGTACTCCACTATCAATGGATTGCGCCATGGAGCAAAAATTGAAATTTTAAAAAAAGGTGGTACATATAGAGAGCGCTCCTCGCCAAATTATGCATATAGTACTATTAAAAAAGCTAGTACATGCTTAATTGGGGTGATAAATTCTACTAAAGAAATAGTAGTACTAGTATGTACATACTGAAGAGTTAAAGTAACGAGAAGAAACATAACATAGTTCTGCTGGGGGCTCAGCTCTACACACCCCTCAAATTAAACTAAGCACACCTGAAATTAAACTATGCAACTAATCCGGTAGACACTGCATTAGAAGTTTAGAACCGCCATGAGCAACGACACTGCCACCTTACTCGGAGTCCTCGTCCACGTCCTCGACTTCGTCCTTGTCCCTCTTCCTCTTGGCCGATACTTCTTTGCTTGAACTGCCAACTTGGCTGTTGCTCTTCATCCAACCCTTGTAGATATTGAGACAAAGGTAGCCATCCATTGCAGCGTAGTGGATGTGGTCTATATCTAGTACATTTCGCTGCCATGCATGACGATGAAACGTGTAATGAGGTTTCTCCAGTTTGCGGTACGAAGGATGAACCATGGCTCCTGCCATGGTCAGCATTGAGGGCTGACGAGAGGGCACCAGCCGATTCTTCTGGAGGTCGAAGGGGTTGCCTACAATGAGGCCTATCCGACGCAGGACTTCTTTGTCGTTCTTAAAGTCTACAGTAATGAATTTGACTGTTTTGTCCTCGAGGAAGTTCTTAAAATCCTGGCACTCAACGTCGGAATGGCATATGTGGTAGACCAAGCAAACGTTATGTACGCAAACCTGGATCACGGCGGGCTTCTTCCTCTCTTCATCCTTTATATCCTTCTCTCGTCCCACGACTGTGGTGTACTCAACATCTAGCCTAGCGACCCACTCATCATGTGGGTTTTCGAACATGCGTCTGAAGCGAGAAAGGCATCCATTCACCGTCGCGGAAGTACGGGTGTAGATGACGTCGAACTCATCGCCGGTGATGGTTCTAACCTTGTACTCACCGCCGATCGGGGAGATTTGGGATGCCATGGATTTGGGAGGAGGGTTAGGATTAGTGGAATTGTCGTAATGTGAATGGACGGGACGACTAGGAGCGAACCGCCGTAGTATTAAAGGACGTGCGGGAAAGAGTAGGAGCAAACTGCCAGCGTGCGAACGGCAGGGTAGTGGCTTTCCATTCTCCCATGATACGGACTTCCGAGAGCCCTTGGATCTGAGATCGAACAGTTGCATGGCATGATTCTAGACCTATGGGTGAATATCCTATCCTGGAGGGTTATTCTTAAAATTTTCAGCAACTTAGCATGCGACCGTTTGATCTCAGATCCAAGGGCTGCCAGCAGCCCGTATCATGGTCCCGCCTACCACGACCGTCGCGTCGCTCACGCGGTCGCGCCCTTGGAGATTTAACACGGTGCGTTAGGCTATCTAATGTTGGCACGTCATACATAGTCATGACTTAGTCACTCATACTACAACAAGGTTGGCTATAAGGTTGGCTATAAGTGTATTTTTTTACTCCTCTCTATCTCTTTCTTCGTACTCCCTCTGTCCCATATTATAAGAACGTTTTTGACACTAGCTAGTGTAGTGTCAAAAACGTTCTTATATAATGGGACACAGGGAGTACTAGTATTTATTGCATTTGCCAAGGAATGACCTCTTCCAATGAAATGGTGTTGCTAAGTTTGCTTCATTTAATTAGCTATAGACTCAAAATTGTCTTTTCACATAGGTACACGCGCTTAGCACTGTTTCTTCCTTGGGTCACCAAACTAGTCTCTCTCTTCTTGATTAACTTGCCACATCAGAGTTTATGCCTATGTGGCAAGCTTAAGCACCTGTAGGAGCAAGTAAGTACAATAGTGCGCTTTACATGGCATTTTTGCATATGTGGAGGAAAGAGAGGCAAGGAAAAAGTGGAGAAGTTGGCTCTCATGCAAGAGCCAGCCTCTACTACTATATGGTGGAGCATTGGGAGAGGCACATGTATGCAGGTGGTCAGGAATCAGGAGACTCACGCCGGTCGTAGCGCCGCAGTTTAAATGATAATGGCAAGTCAAATCACGGGGCCCCACCTATCCAGCAGTAACTCACTGTCAAATCACACAGCCCTATGTTTGCAACAGCCTACTCCCTCGTCTTCTCGTGTATCTGTCGAACCGACTAGGCGGAACTGTCCCGCCGCCTACCGGGCAGGAAAAGCCCCGCCCTCGACTTTTAAATAGTATATAATATACTAATTTTGTATCCATGGATTGCGCCCACGCCATGGAGCAAAGCGTCTAGAAAACAGCGGTACACATGTACGGAGTATACAGCACGCACGTCACGTTCGCTTCGCACCCCAGATGGTCGGTCGGTCTGGCACGCTGCTCTCCAAATGGAACGCGCGTCATATTGCGTTCGCACACACATGTGGGACGGCAATTGAGAACCGACCATAGGCACACTCCCCGGCCCTGCAAGTCGGGTAACTTAATAGAAGAGGGAGACGAGCGATAGTACTAGAGAAGTGTTGTGTTACATTGGTGCCTGGACGATCCCTGTAAGACACGAAAGATCAGTTCGTCCATGCATGTGACCAGACTCCAGCAGACACGCCTGGATTGGCTATCGTCTACATATCATGCAGGCTGTGTTGTACATGGCTGTAGTTGTGGTGAGAAATCTAAAAAAAGGTTTCTTGTCATCTCGCAAAATTATGTGTCATGTGCTTCGGATCACTGCGAGAGTTAAACAGCGACAACTGAGTTGGGCTAGTCATTGGGGGCACATGCACGAACAGTGACTACTCGGCTGCCATCTAGGTCAAGCCGGCTATGTTAATTAGGACATCTATCGACGGGCCCCTTTTCTACGAGTTTATCTTTAATTTGAGCTTTGTTCCTCGTCTAGTTTGTCCGTCGGGATTCATGTTGTCTCCTTTGGGCAGTGAGGTTATGATTTCTTGTCATGTGGCATTTTTTTGTGTTATATGTTATAATCCGGCGCTTCAGATCAAAATGACGACAACTGCGCCTCCAGGCCACATGCATGAATACTTCTTGACAGTCATTGACAAGGTCAAGCCGACTACGGTAGACAAAATAAAACTAAGTACTACTCCACTATATAGGCAGGAGCCTCCGTGCTTGCCTGCTAGTACTATTGCTCTCTTCACACCGTATCGGCCTCTCCAGATCTAAACACGACAGCGGTGGCCACTCTCTCTCTCTCTCTCTCTCTCTCTCTCTGCTCACCGCTGGTCACAGATCCAGCGGGATCCTCTTCGCCCGGGAAGGTGAGAAGGTGCAACGTTCACGCAGTCGTCCTCGGCGACGGCTCTTACCCACTGTTGGGCGCGTCCCGATCAGCCTCCCTTGCCGTTCTCTCCCAAGCACCACTGGCGAGGGAGGGCCTCCGACCCCTTCTTCCTCGCTGCCATAGTGTGGGCAGATCTGGCCTCCCGCCGCCCACCTAGCGACATCCCGGCGACCATCAGGTATAACTTCCTTCGAAACCGGTCTTTCTCTACTTCCCGAGCTCCTGACGTCGTTCCATTTGTAACTTTTACTATTTCTCAGGCCCCCTCGTATATAGGATCGATCGGCTATTCAAAAACCACCTAATTTTTTATGTTTAAGAGGTAAAACTAGTTCATGCACTCGTATCTAGTACTACTTGGTTCAAACAAGGAAGAAAGGGGGTGGGGGTGGGGGAGGATTTGTTACCTGAATCTAGGACTTGGTTGAAAGAGGAAATAATGGGGGCGAAAAGTAGCAGAGGCTGGCTATCCAACTGGTCTCTAGGTCTAATAGGGAAATAAAGGGAAACGCAGTACAAACTCAATATAAACCCGATCTATTGGTTGAAAAGGGAAAGAAAGTGGGGACTGGGGGACAAGTCAATAGAGTAAGTCCAGCACTAGATTTGCTAGCCTCACACAGTATAAGGTGGCTATACCGAACAAAAATGGGACCAATCCAGATATCCTGTTCTGATGTTTGTTGCCCCGAGCCACTCTTATGTAATGCCACTGGTAAAATGTAGCAGTCGCACTCTTAAAACTAAGGACACGTTAAACCAATGTTGTTTTCAATGTAATGCCTCCAGTAATATGAATCAATGGCACTTCTTTACATGTCCTGCTAAAATTTCCCGTTAAGATAAGTTGGTTCTTTTTGTTATAAATGCAACTGTCCTGGTCCGCCTACTCTCCCGTGCCCAAAGTAATGTCGTATTTAACAGTTGTCATAGTTAATCCTAATGCCCACACTAATATCTAGCAATGCCACTGCTTTAGAAATTGCTACTGTCCTTGTAGGATTGCCATTCAGATAACGAACATGCTTCTTTTCATTTGATGCATGTTTCATCACTTGTTAGTCACCCTCCTTTCCACCTTTTTTGTGCAAACAGAGATATACATTTCACGCTCGATCTTAGTTGAACTGCACAAATGATATCCAAATTATAGTTGAGCATTCCAGGAGATTCACAACCAACCTTGATGTTGCTCAATTTTATTGCAAGTAATGAAGAAGAAGCTTTGTGGGTTTCGTTTTCTGATGGAAATGGAACCGGGGCTGGAGCCCTTTTCTTAAAAAATTGAAGAAGAAGCTGCTAGCTCACGGGACGTTGCTTCATTTTAGGTGAACTACACCAAAAGGTCCCATGAATTGAAGCATCCATGTTGGTGACTGAAAGAGCCAGCATCAGCATCCCAGTCTAAGCACCCCCGACTTCCACCCGTTGCGACGCACGGTACACCTCGTTTGCCACCTGCTCGACCCTAGTGTCACTGATAAAATGAAGTAATAATACAGTTAAAATAGAGCGAGTGCCATCTCTATCATTTTATTTCCAATGTAGATAAAGAAAGTGCTTCTCTTTGTTAAAGTATGTTTCATCAACTAGTCCCATTGTTAACGTTTAAGCATTTCTGCAAACTGGGGTGCTTAATTTTAGTTGATATGTACAAAAATAGAGATTTGAATGTCTCAAGGCGCCTCCTTGTACTACTGCTGTACACTGATGTTCATCACTGGCAGAAGGTGTATCTGGGAGACTTGGGACGATGTCCAGTATGAGGCATACCGTATGAGGCGTCGCAGGGCCCATGTCGCCCTCGCAGCATGGCATACTATGATACTATCGCAATATTTTCTTCTATTTATTTTGTGTGTTTCATCAACTAGTGCCACTATAATGTAATCATGCTTTTTCATTATCTATGCAAACAGGGTTATTCAGCTGCATTTTGGTGGAACTGCACAAATGTACGTACGGAACCGGCATATATGCAGAGTGCGAGGTGTGCCAAGTAAAAATTACCGACACCAACCATGCTGCATGCATGCATTGTCATCCACCACAACCGGTGGGATGTGTGGCGCTCTCTGTGGACGGATCTTTCTCGGCAGCAAATCCTCTAACCAAATACTAGTAGCTTATATTGGCAGTTTTCTAGGGAGTACTCTTTTCTGAAAGAAGCACCAATCTATTTTTCTTTATTTGTACACTGTGCCACAACTTTGACCCAAAGTTCCAGAGCTATTTTAGGGTGATTGGCGTAGTACTCAGAGACTGATTGTAAGCATGATTTTCATTAGCTGTCACACTGATTGTAAGCATGAGCAGGTGGAAGATTAGGTTAGTGCGAAGCTTACCTTAAACCCTACCGCTGCCGTTGAAACGAGGCGAGCGTTGAGGGAACCGTGGAGAACATCGAGGAAGTGACGTCGCGCCATCCGGCCTCCTCTTGCGGTGGGAGAATGATACTCATGTGGCTCCGGCTAGCTCTGCACCCTCACGAACGGCACACCATACTCGATCAATTCGTTATCCTCTGGGTGCTTGACCTTGGACCTGTACGCCCACCACCTCTGCCTGACAGTCGCCTCGGGCGAATCTGTCTGCTCCATCGCCCATAGGAGATACTCGATGAACTCGGAGGACTGCGGCGTGACTGCCGCCGAGGAGTACATGTACATCGCCGCCCTCATCGCCGTCGTCTCGCTCTTTTGCATACATTGCCACATGGCCCGCACCGTCCTCGAAATCTCCAACTCATTGTCAAACCAACTAAGGATCTCCTTCAACCTGGCTAACTTTGCCTGGTCACTGCCGGTGATCTGCCTGATTCACTGCTGCATCCTCTCCATAGATGTCGTTCTGAGTGGTCCGGTGCTAGCTTTGGAAGATGGGAGGAGAGACGATGGTCTTGCAATAGAGAAGAGCGAGAGGAGAGGAGGTGGTTTTGGAATGGAGATGATGGAGAGGAGAGGAGGTGGTTTTGCAATGGAGAGAAGATCAGAAGAGGGGGAGGCGAGATGGTGGTTTTGGAATGGAGATGATGGAGAGGAGAGGAGGTGGTTTTGCAATGGAGAAGAGGCAGAGGAGCATGCGGCAGTGATTTAGGATTGGGCGAGAGGGCCGGCGCACTATGTCTGGATCAAAATCAAAATCAATTTACCCTTCAATTAAGAAAGCGACCCCACATTAACTAGTCTCCCTTTTATTCTGGGTCATAATTGACCATGATTTCCGCACATAAAATATATGTTATACGTTGCAAAAATAATATAATTTGAAAGTACATTCAGATACGAACCAAACGATACAATTTTTGGTGACATGCATTCACATTTTGCTTGTCACATACAGTATGTGGTCAAACTTTGACCCAAAATACGCAAAACAACAAAAAAAATACTTCCAAGACCAGCGCCACTCTTCCGCTCTTCTCCTCTTAAACCACCGTCACTCCTCTCCTATTCCAATCTAAATCCAGCACCGCTCCTCTCCTCTTCCATTTCAAAACCACTGCCCCTCCTCTCTTGTTCGAGTCCAAAACCAGCGTCGCTCCTCTCCTGTTCCAATCCAAAACCAGCGCCGCTCCTCTCCTCATCCATTCAAAAACCACTGCCGGCGAGTGAAGGTGATGTGGAGAAGTAGATCGATGGAGGAGTACAACCGATATGTGAGGATCACAGACGGCGACCCTGTGAATCTAGCTAGGATGTTGGAGATACAGTCTTGGTTTGACAACAAGGACCAACTAGCGGCGACGGCGACATCCATGGCCAAATATCTGCAATGGAGTGAAAAGGCGGCGATACTCCCGGAGGGAGTCACGCCGGAGTACATAGAGTTGCTCCTCTGGGCTATGGAGCAAACAGATTCACCGAATCTGAACGTGAGGGAGCGGTGGTGGGAGTATCGATCCCAGATGGAGCATCCACCAGAGATTGAAGGATCGAGCATTTACAGGGTGCCATTTGTGAGGGTGTCCTACCAGAGCGAGCCAGTGGAGTTTTCGTTGACCGAACCCAACTGCAAGAGGAGAAAAGCAGTTGCCCCGACGATGCTTTCCTGCCATCGTCTCCCTCGCCGTTCACATCGTCTCCCAGGGTGGCTGTCTGCCGCTGAGGAATAGGAGAGGACTGCCCCCCCAGCCCAATAGCCAGGCAGGTTGTGAATTGTCAGGAGGAGCTTAGGATTGTCAGTATTTGCTGGTTGTGAATTGTGTTTTGTGTCGTGTATTTTGAGAGTACTTTCAGATATGAATGTCTTTTGAATTTCAGATTTGCAGTATTGAGCATATGAAGAATTTTATGAATTCTAGAGATCTATTTTTAGCACTTAAAAAAATGTAGTTTCATAGGAGTATAAAAGTGCGGACAAGAAGAAACTGCAAGTTTCAGTTTCAGATAAGAAACTGCAAGTTTAGTTTCAGATAAGAAACTGCAACTTTCAGAGGTAGAGCATTTATATTAACACGGCCTTTTCAAACAGGGTTAACATCATGTTGGAAGTTTTATTCGTGGTCGAAAATGGAACTACCAGCCAGTTAACATCATGTTGATCAACATTCATGCATAGCACATCTTCATATGATGCACAGTCAAAATGCCCACACAATGTTGAGTGTGCGAAACACAGAGAAAACGAGGTACGAAGTTTTGGCAAGTGTTGGACGTGGTTTTGGGCTGCCCCGTCTAGGCTTTCGTTTTTAACATGCGCAGCCCACGACCTCGGATGGGAGGGCCTGTTTGTATTTTCTTAGGGCCGTCATGAATCGACCAGCCTATGGACCTCCCATCCGAGGTTTTATTTTTGGCAGCCCAATTTATGTATTTTTTTGAAGAAAACGCAGAGGTCTATTCTACTTTTCTATATAAGAATAGGAACGCCAGGTACAACTTATGTTTCCCTTTTAACTATATTATATATATTTAAATTATTTTATATGTTATTATATATTATTTTTATTGTCATCATATATTTAACAGATACTTATATATGTAAGAAAACAATATCCCACATCTTATTAACTTATAAAAATAATTTCTTAACAAATAAAATCCTGAATTGTTTTGGCACGAAAATCCTAGTGATTGTGTACAAAAGCTTGGTAAGATTTAAGGATGAATGTAATAATATCACTTATTATTTAAATAAAAAAGTCCATTTTACTACCCTGAACAAAGTGGGTGGTTCACATTACCCCCTGATCTATTTTTCGGTTCCTTTACCCCCCTAAAAAATCTCATACCAGACAAAAAACATCCTAGGTGGTTTACCCAGACCGGATGGTGACGTGGACACGGTCAAAGGTGGTATTTGACCTGCGGGTGGGTCCCACTCATCAGTTTTTTAAAAAAAATCAAAGAAATAGAAGAAAAAAGGGGAGGCCCCTACTGCAGTGGCAGCCGACCACAGCGGTGGCGGCCAGTGCGTGCGGCACCGGCAGGTGGCCGGGCCGGCGCCGGGGCGGGCGGAGACAGCGTGCGCCGAGCGGGGGAGGTCGGGCGCAGCCAGGCGCAGCCAGGCGCAACCAGGCGCAGCGACGCGCAGCGCGGCCAAGGATGACGGCACGAGCAACATGCCGGGGGCGGACAGGGACGACGGTGCGCTCGGGGAGGAAGCGGGACAACGGCGCGCTCGGGGAGGAGGCGAGGCGACGTGCGCGAGGGTAGAGCGGGGGCAGTCGGAACTAGCGGGCGGCCGGGGATGACGGCGCGAGCAACGCACGGGGGCGGATGGGGACGACGGCGCAAGCTCAGGGAGGAGGTAGGGCGGCGCAGGCGCACGGCCGGAGCGGCGACGGGGCGGACGACGACAAAGCCAACGCCGCGGAGGGGGAGGCGAGGCCGAGCGGGGTGCGGCGACCGGGGCGAGCTCCTTCGAGCGGCGTCGGGTTCCCGAAGAGAGAGAGAGAGAGAGAGAGAGAGAGAGAGAGAGAGAGAGAGAGAGAGACCTCACAAGGGGGCCCCATCCAGGTCAAAACCGTCGTTGACTAGTGCCACATCAGCAGTGGGTGGACACAAAACCAGCCAGGGGGTGTTCTGTCCGGTTTTGGTTTGTTTGGGGGTAGAACAAGCCGAAAAATAGACCAGGGGGTAAAGTGAACCACCCACTTTATTCAGGTTAGTAAAATGGACTTTTTTCTTATTTAAATATATTTATAACAAAATGCTCAGCCTTTTTTTATTTTTTGATAACATTGCTGGCCCAACCCAACATTATAATTAGAATCAGCCCAGCAAAATCGTGTATCTAGATAAAGTGCAAATGGCCTGTAATTTTTTAGGAAATAAAATAAATGGGCCGCATGAAAGCTACATTAATTGTTCACCCAGCCCAGCTAATGGCTGTAATTCAAAAAAAGATCAAATTGACTGTAAATTCTACCGCGCAAGAAAAAGACTGTAAATTCTGAAAAACATGGGTTGAATACGTGCCACATTTTTGGAGGCTGAAATGTGGGCCAATAGGTCGAAGCCAACGCAAGTAGTTGTAAATTTAGTCAACAAATGATTCTGACATGTTAGCCGTTGGATTTACATCCAACGGCCGGCATCCATCTTCAATCTCTCGTCTTCTTCCTCCAGCGCCGTCGGGACCACCTCCCACCTCCTGCTGCTAGCAGCTCTGCTTAGCACGCTTCGCTATGAAGCGCTACTCCACCGTTGGCCAGGCCATCCCTCCAACCCTCCACACCTCCTGTTCTTCTCCACCGACTGTCAAACCACACCACACTAGAACCAGTTAACCCTTGTACACCTCTCCGTCTAGGACTCTACTCCCGCGTCTTCCCATCTCCGGCTCGTTGCTGTCCGGGGCCTCGCCATCGTCCACCACCTTGGATGCGCTCGGTGCGGCGTGGTCAACGTGGTCAACGAACGACACCATTAGAAGTAGACTGTGCGTGGAGAGGCTGACAGCTGGGTCCACGGCCGCACACAAGGAAATGCCTCCTTATTACACGCAAAATAATGATTCCTCCACCTGACATCTGGGACCCATCGGAAGGGCCTCTGTATTTCGCGAAAAAACGTGCCCCCCGCTGACTTGTCGAACCCACCAGCTATCTTCGCACGCAAGGAAGTGCCTCCTTATTACGTAAAAAATGAATACTCCCCCTACCAGCTGGAACCCAGCATACTGGGAGGCTGACTTGTGGGCCTACAAAGTTGACGGGGACGGAGGGCTTTGTCAACTTAGTCAATATGAATGATTCTAGCTCCTGTTACCGTACGATGTTCATCCAACGGTTGTAGTGCTTCTTCAACCTCTGGTCTTCTTGCTCCAGCCGCCCAAACCAGCGCCGGTCGTGCCGCGTGCTCCTGCCTCCCGTGGCTGACTGTGATGTCGCGGAGGCCTTACCGCCCCCTACTACTCCCACCGCTGGCCAGGCCATCCCTCTACTCACCCACACCCCCTGTTAATCTACGGCGACAGCAGCCTCACACCACAGCCGAACCAGTGAACCCTCGTATTCCTCTTCGCGTGGCCATCCACTGCTGCGTCTTCCCCGGCTCCGAGTCGTCCCTTTCCTAGGCCTCGCCGTCGTCCACCATCGTGGTGCTCTCGGCGTGGCATGGTCAACGTGGTCAAGGAACGACTTCCATCAGACGTGGACTGTACGTGGAGAGGCTGACAGCTGGGTCCACAGCCGCAGCATGGAAGTGCCTCCTTATTACGCGGAAAATAATGATTCCTCCACCTGACAGCAGGGACCCACCGAACGGGCCACCATATTTCACGAAAAAAAGTTTCCCCTTGACTGCTGGGACCCACCAGCTACATCTTCGCACGCAAGGAAGTGCGTTCGGGCAAAAAAAACGATTCGCCCCCCTGACTGCTCGGACCCACTAGCTACATCTTCGCACGCAAGGAAGTGCGTCTGGGCAAAAAAACAATTCGTCGCCCTGACTGCTTGGACCCACAAGCTACATCTTCGCACGCAAAGGAATTGTTTCCGGGCAAAAAAACAATTCGCCCCTCTGACTGCTGAGACCCACCAGCTATATTTCCGCACGCAAGGAACTGCCTGACAGTCGGGACCCACCTGGTTAAAGTGTACGTAACGTTGTCATTCTGGTCGAGAACGTGTATGTACATATATACTGGTCAATGTAGAGGTGCGTACGTGTCGTAGTAGAGGCGCGCACATAGCATGTACACGTACATACAGCAGCCAGGGTGCAAGAAAGAAAATACGACCACGTATGTGTACATACGGGCAGGGTCTCGAACGCCTAGTCACGCATATGTACGGCGAGGGCTCGTGTTCATGGGGAGGCAACGGAATGCGTCGTGTTCATGGGGAGGCAACGGAATGCCTCGTGTTCATGGGGAGGCAACGGAATGCGCCGCGTTCATCTGGAGGCAACGGAACGCGTGGGAGCCAACCGGCTTGGACGGAACAGGCGATGGAAACGAGGCCTGGTGTACCATAGAATGGAGGAAACGGACCTCCTACGGTCGAAACGGGGGTCCTGTTGATCGGCAGGGGTGTGGCGTACTGCAAAACGGAGGAAACGGACCTCCTACGGTCGAAACGGGGGTCCTGTTGATCGGGACGGGTGTGGCATACCGCAAAACAGACGAAACGGACTTGTGTTGGAGCGCTACGGTCAAAACGGGGGTCCTGTTGATCGGAGGGGTGTGGCGTACCGCAAAACGGATGAAACGGACTTGTGTTGGAGCCCTACGGTCGAAACGGGGGTCCTGTTCATCGGGAGGGGTGTGGCGTACCACAAAACGGGACTCCACGTGATACTGTTCATCTCCAACGTCGACCTCCTCCAGCCTCCACGGGCTACTGTCGACCTCCTCCAGCCTCCACGGACTCCCGTTCATCCAGCCTCCACCGCGCGCTACTCCACCGTCTACTGTTCAACCACCCCTCCACGGGAACCCCTCCACCGTCTACTGTTCATCCAGCCCTCCACACCACGGGGTCCTGTTCAACCACCCCTCCACGGCCACCCCTCCACCGTCTACTATTCATCTAGCCCTCCACACCATGGGTTCCTGTTCATCCAGAGGCAACGCCACCGCTCACTGTTCATCCAACCCCCCCCCCTGCAACGCTCACCGTTCATCCAATCGATCGGCTTCAGTTAGCAGCAGTAGCAAAGGAATCGCTCCATCGGGTTCAGTTAACAGCCATCGATCGATCGCTCGGGTTCAGTAACGCGTAGCCTGCAGTGCAATCGCTCGGGTTCAGTTAGAGCCCAACGCCTCGCTCGAGTTCAGTTAGAGCCAATGCCTTGCACACACGTGCGTACCTGTACGAGAAAAACGCGCATCGCTCTCCCACCATAACCGGCAACTCCCCGAAATTTTCCTCCCCCTCGCTTCTACCACGGTTTTTTCCATCATGGACGGCCCAAAGAATGTCATGCAGCTGTGTCTCTGGCCCGCCCAGGACGAAAAGCCCATTTTCTGTCATGATTTTTTGTCATAGAAGTAGGAGCCCACCACATCTATGATGATACCGGGTTTTGTCACAATTATCGTCATAGAAGTGTCATATGTATGCCAGAAAAAAAAATCGTTCGGCCCAAAATGTCACGGATGTGTCTTTTTTTTTGTAGTGCAGGCAAGTCTGGGGATCCCCGTTCCCAGAACGCCGACAGTAGCGCCCGGGCCCAAGGCGCGCTCGGACTAGGCTAAGCAGCGAAGCCAAAGGGCAAGTGCGGAGCGCCGCGGGCCCCAATAGCCTGCGGCCTTGGTCGCCGCGTGGCGGTTGATTGGACGTGGGCTTCTCTGCTTCCCCATGCTGCCTCGGCAACTGCCGGATTTGACAAGTCCCTGCTGCATGCAAAATGTCATTACCCGTGATCATGGAGGCAGACGGTTGGCCTCCTCCGGACTATAAGTACGGAGAGGCATGAGCCTCCATTGTCCATCTCTTCTCGCTTCGCCTGCCTCTTCCCCCTTGCTCCCCCTCCATTTTCGACGCCAATGGCACCGATCCGCCAGTTCTCAGTCGAAGAGAAAGGAAAGGCCCCCAGGGAGGGGCCTGACCCGCTTCCGCCGAAGAAACGGTCGGTCCCGTGCCGCCGCAACGAGGTTGCGAGGCCGGGGATGACGAGGCCTTGGTGCGAGCGGCCACCTCCTGGGTTCCCGCTACCCCTGTACGCCCGGGCTGAGGGCCCTGGAGAAAGGGACGACGAGCGACACCGTCCGCGCCGCAGGCGAGGTCGACGAGCCATGGCGGTGCGCGCCGTTGCTCCTGGAGTCCACGCCGCTGACTCCTCTCGCGAGCTCGTGCTCCATGCCGCGATGCCTCCGAGCACCTGGATTCGCTTTCCATCCTTCTTCACCTTCAAGATGCCGCCGAGGGGGCCTCTCGAGCTCTGGCTGTAGCACGCCGACTGCGGTACACCGGCGACCGGAGCGGAGGTTGAAGTCGTCGCTCCGGGCAAGGTCTACATGACCCGAGGCTGGGGCGAGATCGCCCGGGTCTGCCGAACAGGGGGTGCCCTCGTGATTCATTTCAAATACGATGGCGCCTCCTTGATGCTCTTCAAGGTCTTCGACGTGAAAGGCCGCCGACTGGAGTGCTGCCCCAAGGGAGGCAGCCAGAAGATCGATGTGGCAAGGGCTAGGCCTGCCAGCCGCTTCCCCAACAGCTCATCTAGCAGTAGCGGCAATGCTTGGGAGTCCAGCGACTCTCCCGAGCTCTTCGTGACTGTGGCTACAAGTGACAACAGCTACGTGCCCCCGATCTCGCGTCGTGCTCGGAGCAAGGCAGCTGCATCTGGCCGTCGGCACGGCTGATCTGGATGGGGTTGGCGCCGGCCTTCCATGGGCCACTGTTGATGATGGCGTCGTCCACGGAGGCGCGTGTAGTTAGGGCTCCTTTGGATTCGCGTCTTTTGTTCCCTGCGAGGAATCGAGGAAACACCCCGTGGGGGGCTTGTAAAGGGGCCGCGATGTCTTTTGTTGATATTATCCTTATTATGAAGCGGTGCAAATGCATGTCTTGTTCCGGCTTGGCTCCCCCTTTCTAACCTCGCGATGACTTGGTGCTCTACGCTGACAGGTCCCGGTCCCCAGGAAGGCTTCAGCCGTCGCTGGTATGCCAGGTCGCGATGCCGTGGTCAAGGCCAGGAGGTGAGCGGCCCGAGGTCCAGTAAGAGCCCCTGAGGCACGATGCTCAGGAGGTCCCCTTTAGCACGCAAGCAGCCGTCGAAAGATGAGAAAGGAAGGCAACGTCGCTGCTACAGAGCCGCATCAAGTGGAGGTTTTGTGTCGCATCAATTAGCTATTTCAGGGGCGAGACTTATCTCGAAAGCATGGAGTCGGTCCTTTGCGTTGCACTGGGCTTGGACATCGGCAGCTGGGATGCAACTGGGTCAGGCCCTCGCGAGCTTCCCTTCTCTTCCCTACGCTCTCCTTAGTGCTCTACGTCCTCAGGTCCTGGCCCTCGAGCGAGCTCAGCCGCCGCTGGTATGCCAGGTCGCGATGCCGTGGTCAAGGCCAGGGGGTGAGGGCTGGAGAGCCAGTAAGAGCTCCTGAGTCGCGATGCTCAGGGGGCCCCCCTTTAACGTGCAAGCGGATCGCGCGGGCAAGAGAGAGAGAGCTCATGATGCCTCCCTTTTGGGCCTCAAGGAGTTCCTGTAAACTAACATGAGAAAAGCATGGGTTGCCATTACGATCATCTGCCATTGGTTGCTCCGAGAGTGTGGTGAGCTCATTAAGGGCCTGGTGAGGTGAAGCTTGCAGGGCTGCCGCGCGCCAGAGCTCAGCCACTCAGATTTGTCGATGTTGCAGGGACGGACCCATGCGCAAGCGCCGTGCCAGCGCAAGCGGCTCCAAGGGTAGGTGTCTATCGAGCAGGCAATCATGATTGGCAGGTTAAGCATGAAGGCAAATGAACTTGGATAAAAGCAGGAGGGATACATGCCACTGGGTCAGGCCCGAGCGGCTTGGGGATGATGCAGCCCGAGGGGAGCCCCCAGCAAGGTAAACTAAAGACATAAGCAAAAGGGATACATGCCGCAGGGACAGACCCACACGACCTGGGAATGATGCAGCCCCGAGGGCGCTCCCAGCTGAAATGAACTCGAAAGATGTCACCTGGTACCATTGTAGAGGGGGTGTTGAAGTAGCTGAAGGTGTGTGGTGAAGAGTCCGACCCTCACAAGCCACCGGAGCCCTGAGCCTCGGGAGGCTCTAGGGATCCAGGCGGTTCCTCGAGGCCCATCTCCATCTCCGCCAGGACCGCATGGTGCCTGATCTCCTGAGCTGCCAGAATGCTCCGCAGATGGCACTGGTGAGTGGCAGCCACGTTCGGTTGGCCGGAAGGCATGCGAACATAGTTGTGCGGCGGACCCTCGCAACGTCCCACGCGCGAGGGCCAGAAGCGCTCCTGAGACACGGCTCTGTTGAGCCCTGGGTAGTCGATACAGACACGCAGCCCGCCATCCTCACCTGGATGGGGAGCTACGCCAGGTAAACGGCGATCGCCGCGTATGACTCTTGATTCCTGCAGCTCTTGAGTGGTCTTGGTGATGAACTTCTGAGGTTGGGCCTTCCTTGCCCCATGCCTTCCTGAGGGAAACGTGCTGCAAAGCACGCCTCCAAGTGGTGCCCGAGCGCCTCCCTCGTGATCTTGGCAAAGTCTGAGGCCCTCCAAAAGGGAGCCCCCGAGCCCCCTGCAACGCTCACCGTTCATCCAATCGATCGGCTTCAGTTAGCAGCAGTAGCAAAGGAATCGCTCCATCGGGTTCAGTTAACAGCCATCGATCGATCGCTCGGGTTCAGTAACGCGTAGCCTGCAGTGCAATCGCTCGGGTTCAGTTAGAGCCCAACGCCTCGCTCGAGTTCAGTTAGAGCCAATGCCTCGCACACACGTGCGTACCTGTACGAGAAAAACGCGCATCGCTCTCCCACCGTAACCGGCAACTCCCCGAAATTTTCCTCCCCCTCGCTTCTACCACGGTTTTTTCCATCATGGACGGCCCATAGAATGTCATGCAGCTGTGTCTCCGGCCCGCCCAGGACGAAAAGCCCATTTTCTGTCATGATTTTTTGTCATAGAAGTAGGAGCCCACCACATCTATGATGATACCGGGTTTTGTCACAATTATCGTCATAGAAGTGTCGTATGCATGCCAGAAAAAAAAATCGTTCGGCCCAAAATGTCATGGATGTGTCTTTTTTTTGTAGTGCAGGCAAGTCTGGGGATCCCCGTTCCCAGAATGCCGGCAGTAGCCCCCGGGCCCAAGGCGCGCTCGGACTAGGCTTAGCAGCGAAGCCAAAGGGCAAGTGCGGAGCGCCGTGGGCCCCAATAGCCTGTGGCCTTGGTCGCCGCGTGGCGGTTGATTGGACGTGGGCTTCTCCGCTTCCCCATGCTGCCTCGGCAACTGCCGGATTTGACAAGTCCCTGCTGCATGCAAAATGTCATTACCCGTGATCATGGAGGCAGACGGTTGGCCTCCTCCGGACTATAAGTACGGAGAGGCATGAGCCTCCATTGTCCATCTCTTCTCGCTTCGCCTGCCTCTTCCCCCTTGCTCCTCCTCCATTTTCGACGCTAATGGCACCGATCCGCCGGTTCTCAGTCGAAGAGAAAGGAAAGGCCCCCAGGGAGGGGCCTGACCCGCTTCCGCCGAAGAAACGGTCGGTCCCGTGCCGCCGCAACGAATTTGCGAGGCCGGGGATGACGAGGCCTTGGTGCGAGCGGCCACCTCCTGGGTTCCCGCTACCCCTGTACGCCCGGGCTGAGGGCCCTGGACAAAGGGACGACGAGCGACACCGTCCGCGCCGCAGGCGAGGTCGACGAGCCATGGCGGTGCGCGCCGTTGCTCCTGGAGTCCACGCCGCTGACTCCTCTCGCAAGCTCGTGCTCCACGCCGTGATGCCTCCGAGCACCTGGATTCGCTTTCCATCCTTCTTCACCTTCAAGATGCCGCCGAGGGGGCCTCTCGAGCTCTGGCTGTAGCGCGCCGACTGCGGTACACCGGCGACCGGAGCGGAGGTTGAAGTCGTCGCTCCGGGCAAGGTCTACATGACCCGAGGCTGGGGCGAGATCGCCCGGGTCTGCCGAACAGGGGGTGCCCTCGTGATTCATTTCGAATACGATGGCGCCTCCTTGATGCTCTTCAAGGTCTTCGACGTGAAAGGTCGCCGACTGGAGTGCTGCCCAAGGGAGGCAGCCAGAACATCGATGTGGCAAGGGCTAGGCCTGCCAGCCGCTTCCCCAACAGCTCATCTAGCAGTAGCGGCGATGCTTGGGAGTCCAGCGACTCTCCCGAGCTCTTCGTGACTATGGCTACAAGTGACAACAGCTACGTGCCCCCGATCTCGCGTCGTGCTCGGAGCAAGGCAGCTGCATCTGGCCGTCGGCACGGCTGATCTGGATGGGGTTGGCGCCGGCCTTCCATGGGCCACTGTTGATGATGGCGTCGGCCACGGAGGCGCGTGTAGTTAGGGCTCCTTTGGATTCGCGTCTTTTGTTCCCTGCGAGGAATCGAGGAAACACCCCGTGGGGGGCTTGTAAAGGGGTCGTGATGTCTTTTGTTGATATTATCCTTATTATGAAGCGGTGCAAATGCATGTCTTGTTCCGGCTTGGCTCCCCCTTTCTAACCTCGCGATGACTTGGTGCTCTACGCTGACAGGTCCCGGTCCCCAGGAAGGCTTCAGCCGTCGCTGGTATGCCAGGTCGCGATGCCGTGGTCAAGGCCAGGAGGTGAGCGGCCCGAGGTCCAGTAAGAGCCCCTGAGGCGCGATGCTCAGGAGGTCCCCTTTAGCGTGCAAGCAGCCGTCAAAAGATGAGAAAGGAAGGCAACGTCGCTGCTACAGAGCCGCATCAAGTGGAGGTTTTGTGTCGCATCAATTAGCTATTTCAGGGGCGAGACTTATCTCGAAAGCATGGAGTCGGTCCTTTGCGTTGCACTAGGCTTGGACATCGGCAGCTGGGATGCAACTGGGTCAGGCCCTCGCGAGCTTCCCTTCTCTTCCCTATGCTCTCCTTAGTGCTCTACGTCCTCAGGTCCTGGCCCTCGAGCGAGCTCAGCCGCCGCTGGTATGCCAGGTCGCGATGCCGTGGTCAAGGCCAGGGGTGAGGGCTGGAGAGCCAGTAAGAGCTCCTGAGTCGCGATGCTCAGGAGCCCCCCTTTAACGCGCAAGCGGATCGCGCGGGCAAGAGAGAGAGAGAGAGCTCATGATGCCTCCCTTTTGGGCCTCAAGGAGTTCCTGTAAACTAACATGAGAAAAGCATGGGTTGCCATTACGATCATCTGCCATTGGTTGCTCCGAGAGTGTGGTGAGCTCATTAAGGGCCTGGTGAGGTGAAGCTTGCAGGGCTGTCGCGCGCCTGAGCTCAGCCACTCAGATTTGTCGATGTTGCAGGGACGGACCCATGTGCAAGCGCCGTGCCAGCGCAAGCGGCTCCAAGGGTAGGTGTCAATCGAGCAGGCGATCATGATTGGCA
Source organism: Triticum dicoccoides (assembly GCF_002162155.2). Classification (NCBI taxonomy): domain Eukaryota; kingdom Viridiplantae; phylum Streptophyta; class Magnoliopsida; order Poales; family Poaceae; genus Triticum; species Triticum dicoccoides. The sequence goes on from NC_041391.1 coordinate 544,424,043, forward strand.
GGTTAAGCATGAAGGCAAATGAACTTGGATAAAAGCAGGAGGGATACATGCCACTGGGTCAGGCCCGAGCGGCTTGGGGATGATGCAGCCCGAGGGGAGCCCCCAGCAAGGTAAACTAAAGACATAAGCAAAAGGGATACATGCCGCAGGGACAGACCCACGCGACCTGGGAATGATGCAGCCCCGAGGGCGCTCCCAGCTGAAATGAACTCGAAAGATGTCACCTGGTACCATTGTAGAGGGGGTGTTGAAGTAGCTGAAGGTGTGTGGTGAAGAGTCCGACCCTCACAAGCCACCGGAGCCCTGAGCCTCGGGAGGCTCTAGGGATCCAGGCGGTTCCTCGAGGCCCATCTCCATCTCCGCCAGGACCGCATGGTGCCTGATCTCCTGAGCTGCCAGAATGCTCCGCAGATGGCACTGGTGAGTGGCAGCCATGTTCGGTTGGCCGTAAGGCATGCGAACATAGTTGTGCGGCGGACCCTCGCAACGTCCCACGCGCGAGGGCCAGAAGCGCTCCTGAGACACGGCTCTGTTGAGCCCTGGGTAGTCGATACAGACACGCAGCCCGCCATCCTCACCTGGATGGGGAGCTACGCCAGGTAAACGGCGATCGCCGCGTATGACTCTTGATTCCTGCAGCTCTTGAGTGGTCTTGGTGATGAACTCCTGAGGTTGGGCCTTCCTTGCCCCATGCCTTCCTGAGGGAAACGTGCTGCAAAGCACGCCTCCAAGTGGTGCCCGAGCGCCTCCCTCGTGATCTTGGCAAAGTCTGAGGCCCTCCAAAAGAGAGCCCCCGAGCCCCATCCCCCTCGTCTTGGTGGTGGTCATCATTCCTTCTTGGCGGTGGTGGAAGAGGAGGAAGGCCTGTGTTGCCTTGCGGGCGATCCTCGCGAGGCTGATCCCTCCAAGCCCCCTCACGAGGCTGGTCCTGCCAACGATCCTCGTGAGGTCAGTCACGCCACTCTTGGCGAGGGCCTCAGTCGTCCCATAGTCCTCCACCTCTTCCTCCTCCTCGGTCGTAGCCCCGGTTGTTGCGCTCGGGGCGTCGACCGATGCGTCCTTCTCAAACGGCTCTGAGTTCCTGGCATTCATTGGTGTTGTGGATGTAGAGGTTGTGGTAGGCGCAGAATTGGCTACCCTTGGGCGACTCCGGCTGGTCCCTGTCGTGCTTCGTGTCTGGTTCTGCTACGAGCACGGCTGCTCCCTTGCGCTTCACGTCCTTGGCCTTGGCTTTCTTCTCTTCTGGGTCAGCTGCTGGGAGCTTGAGGAGGGAGAGGCGCCCTTCCGCAGCTCGCACGCACTTGGCTGCCATGTTCAACAGCTCCAGAGATGTGCACAGATCCTCATGGATGGCCATCTCCTCCTTCATCTTGACTTCGCGGACGCCATCGGAGAACGCTGAGATGATGGCCTCCTCGGTCACCTTGGGGATCTTGAGGCGACTGTTGTTGAAGCGCTGGATGTACTTCTGCAGGGTCTATCCAGGCTGTTGCTTGATGCAGCGCAGGTCTCCTTGAAAGCACAAGTGCTCCCTGGGTGGTTTTGGTAATTAATGTCAACATATCACTTGTTGGACTAACACTTTTACCTAGTATGTTTCAGATGAGTTCAACAATGAAGTGGCATGGACTAAAGGATGTGGAACCCCTTCTAGATGCTAAGGACAAAAGCATTGGCTCAAGCTCAAAGCTCAAGACTCTACATTTTATATTTTAGTGATCCAGGATCACATTGAGTCTATAGGAAAAGCCAATACTATCAAGAGGGGATGAGGTGTTGCTTAATGGCTTGCTTGCTCAAAGTGCTTAGTGATATGCTCCAAAGCCCTCAACTACCTTCTCACATCCACATATGACCTAAACCAAAAGTCAAACTTGGCCCCACCGATTCTTTCTATCCGGCGCCACAGTGTTCAGATGTCATAGCCACTGCCACAAACCCTAGGCAAATTGGTCTCACTGATAGGGATATCGGTCTCACCGAGATGGGATTGTAATCTCTCTGTGTATTTCCATTACCAAAATCGGTCTCAACGAGTTTGAGTAATCGGTACTACCGAGATTGCAATGTAAACTCTCTGTTTCCTTTTCGTAACATTTTGGTCCCACCGAAATGAGCGAACCGGTCCCATCGAGTTTACCTGACCAACTCTCTGGTTAGCTTATTACCAAAATCGGTCCCACCGAGTTTGTGTAATCGGTCTCACCGAGATTACATTATTCCCTAACCCTAACCATATCGGTCCTACCGAGTTGCATGTCGGTCCCACCAAAAATCCTAACGGTCACTAGATTTGCTAAATCGGTCCGACCGAGTTTCTCAATTCGGTCCCACCAAGATTGGCAAGTTGTGTGTAATGGTTAGATTTTGTGTGGAGGCTATATATACCCCTCCACCTCCTCTTCATTCGTGGAGAGAGCCATCAGAACGAACCTACACTTCCAGCATACATTTTCTGAGAGAAAACCACCTACACTTGTGTTGAGACCAAGATATTCCATTCCTACCATATGAATCTTGATCTCTAGCCTTCCCCAAGTTGCTTTCCACTCAAATCTTCTTTCCACCAAATCCAAATCCTGTGAGAGAGAGTTGAGTGTTGGGAGACTATCATTTGAAGCACAAGAGCAAGGAGTTCATCATCAACACACCATTTGTTACTTCTTGGAGAGTGGTGTCTCCTAGATTGGCTAGGTGTCACTTGGGAGCCTCCGACAAGATTATGGAGTTGAACCAAGGAGTTTGTAAGGGCAAGGAGATCGCCTACTTCGTGAAGATCTATCGCTAGTGAGGCAAGTCCTTCATGGGCGACGGCCATGGTGGGATAGACAAGGTTGCTTCTTCGTGGACCCTTCGTGGGTGGAGCCCTCCATGGACTCGCGCAGCCGTTACCCTTCGTGGGTTGAAGTCTCCATCAACGTGAATGTACGATAGCACCACCTATCGGAACCACGACAAAAACATCCGTGTCTCCAATTGCGTTTGAATCCTCCAATGCCATCCCTTTACATTCTTGCAAGTTGCACGCTTTACTTTCCGCTGCTCATATACTCTTTGCATGCTTGCTTGTTATGTATTGTAAGTGTTAAACTAGTGCCAAAACTCCACTTGAACTTAAAGAAGTAAAAAACTGGAACTTTTGGTACTTAGTGTCTAATCACCCCACCCCCCTCTAGACACCTCTTCTCGATCCTTTCAATTGGTATCAGAGCTTTGGTCTCCATTGCTTTGGTTTAAACACCATTGGAGGAAGATGGATGAGTCTACAATTGGGAGTCTTAGACATAGAGTGCCTATACTTGACGGAGAGTACTTTCATGAGTGGAAAATGAGATGCTTGTGATTTTCAATCAATATCATTTGAACAAGTACATTGCTAGCCCTTATGTACCTCATGTTGATCCTATGCATCCTACCCTTGATGAGTCGATTGACATGATTCGCAATCTTAGAACTGTTGAACTTATCATTAGGGGCTTGCCTAGAAACTTGATTGGATGTTTGCCAACTCTTAAGTGTGCCTACACCATATGGAAATTTCTTGAGGAACGTTTTCCACATTATTCCTTGAAAAATCTAGATGAAATTCTCCATAAGTCTATTGCCTTGAGTAAGATGAATTCCAATGATCCTATGTTTGGTGATTGTCTATTTGAGCTTACAAACCTTATGCGTGCCAAAGGAGATGTTGGAATTATTAGTGATATTATTTCCGAAGCTATTAAAATTCATAAAGAAGATCATTATCAAACTCACTCTAACGAATCACCCTCTCTAGGATTTGATCCACCACATGATGATGTTAAACATGGATACTATGACGAGGATGATGATAGTGACTTTGATCTTGATGATGCAATGAGACACTTTGGTCTTATGGCAAATCTTCGGGGATATATGGCAGGAGGAAAGGAATGGGTTCTTGATAGTGGATGTACCGATCACATGACCGGAGATAAAGATATGTTTCGTGAGCTTGCTGAAAACGACGGCCCTCGAAAGTATGTCACTTTCGGTGACAACTCAAAGGGTAAGGTGGTTGGCCTCGGTAAGGTGGCCATATCACATGATAGCTCCATACAAATGTCATGCTCGTTGAATCTCTTGGCTAAAACTTACTTTCAGTATCTAGACTTGCTAATTTCGGTTTCAATGTCCTATTTACTAAAGTAGATTGTGTGTTCCAGCGCTGCGTCAAGCAGGATCGCGGCATCGACATCCTCCTCGACATTCACCAGGGCGAGTGCGGGCACCATGCCGCATCACGATCCCTGGTGGCCAAGGCATTCCGCCACGGTTTCTATTGGCCTACGGCCCTCGAAGACGCTGAGTCGCTCGTTCTCAAATGTGAAGGGTGCCAATGCTTCAGCAAACGTAGCCACCAGCCGGCGTCAGCACTCTGCACCATACCGATCGCCTGGCCCTTCGCGGTCTGGGGACTCGACATGGTGGGACCCTTCAAAACCACTCAAGGCGGCATGATGCACTTGCTGGTGGCAGTGGACAAGTTCACCAAATGGATCGAGGCAAGAGCAATCAAGAAACTGGACGGGCCAACAGCCGTCCGGTTCATCAAGGACGTAGCGGTGCGCCACGGCATGCCGAACAGCATCATCACCGACAACGGCACCAACTTCACCAAGGGCGCGCTCGAGCAATACTGCTCCGTCTCCGGCATCCGCCTCGACCTGGCCTCCATTGCGCATTCGCAGTCCAACGGGCAGGTCGAGCGGGCCAACAGACTCATCCTATCCGGCATCAAGCCGTGACTCGTCGAGCCACTCATCCGCTCACCCGACAGCTGGCTCGATGAGTTTCCAGCCGTTCTCTGGAGTCTCCGCGCCACGCCGAATCGGTCGACCGGGTTCACCCCGTTCTTCCTCGTCTATGGAGCCGAAGTCGTCATCCCGATCGATGTCGAGTTTGACTCGTCGCACGTCGCGATGTACACCAGAGCCGAACTCGCGAAGACGGCGTCGACCTGCTCGAAGAAGCACGTCTCCTGGCGCTCGGTCGCTCGGCCATCTACGAGCAAGGTCTAACGAACTACCACAGCAAGAAGATCAAGCTCCTTGCGTTCCACGAGGGCGACCTCGTCCTCCGCCTCGTCCAAGAGCAAGCAGGCCAGCACAAGCTGTCCCCTCCATGGGAAGGCCCATTCATCGTGAGCAGGGCCTTGCGCGATCGCAACGCCTACTACCTCATCGATGCACGCAAGTCAAAGAAGCGCAAGAAGGACACCATCGGTGAAGAAACGACACGGTCGTGGAACGCGGAACTCCTCCGCCCGTTTTACAGTTAGCCGCACGAGCGTATGTATCGTCGCCTTTTCTAAACGCATGAAACTATGGGGTCCCCGAACGAGACTCGAGGGGCTACCTTTTGCCGACCAATTTATTGCGTCCTTTTTTTTCTGCATCACTATACCACTGAACCCGGCCACCGGACCGATTCGCTCGACCCGGGGGCTCGGGGGCTGGCCGGCTTGATAGCCACCCCACCGCCTTACTTGGTTATTTCTAATAAAAGTCAGGACGCGTGGTCCCTCACTTCGCCCTAAAAGGCACAGATCCAGCTTTGGCTGTCGGCTGGCAAGCACAACGGGCTAAAGCTCCTGTATGTTTCATACACTAAGTCAAAGGCCGTCGGGTCGATCAACCCGGCCCGCCACTCACCAAATAGACAGCCGCACGACCAGGTGCTCGCCAACCGGCTTCGCCGGATTGCTGCCAACCGGCTCAGTGGGTGTTTCGCTCGCGCTCAACGTTTTGAAAAACCCAAATCCTGCATGCTCCTCTCGAAGAACTGAACTCCTTGTCACGGATCGGAGCCTCGGCCATCTGACTTGCGGGGGAGGTTTGAGAAGGGAGAAACGCAGGAAAGCGGTTCAAAAAACAGAAGGCAAAAGCAAAAACACTCACGACATTTACACATACTCCCTCCGTTCCGAAATAGATGACCCAACTTTGTACTAACTTTAGTAAAAAGTTGAGTCATTTATTTTGGAACGGAGGGAGTAAATATTTAACAAGGCACACGGCCCGAGTTCATTACACCCTAAAACCCCCAGTGGGTGGGTGGACCTGCTACTTAACAAATTCTGCATAAAGTGTCTCAGGCATCTTCAGCGCCGTGTCGCGATGTCGACGGCTCTCCCCTAGCGGCCTCCGGGTCCAGCGAGACACCGGTGTCCTTCTCGGCATCCGTATCGCCGTAGACGCCCGTCTCCTCCGAGCTACCCTCCGGGTCATGGAGAAGCAAGTCGTAGTCGTTGCCATCCATGGCCCTGCCGTCTTCTGTCCGCATCGGATGGAACACGTCGTGGAAGGCAAACTCAACGATGTACCTGGCCCGGGAGGCGATCCGGCTGGCCTGCTCCTGCAGCAACTGCTCCGAGCCGGCCCGCTGGCCCATCAGCGCTTCCAGCTGAAGATCCGGATGCCAAGACAGCGCAAACCGAAGCGCCATCTCGGCACCGGCATGAGCGGCAGAGACGTGCAAGTCGCCAAGACGGTCCGGACCCGCCTCCAGCCAGCGCGCCAGGCGCGTGAAGCTGCTCGGCACGGAGGCACCCGGCCAAAGGGTCGTCGTCATCACGGTGCCGGCCCGGGACAGCCGCTCCATTTGCATCCCTAGGACCCGCAGGCGGGCCTCAGCAGCGGCGATGATCTCCGGGAAGGTCCAGGCTGTCCGTGGATCCGTCCAGACCCAACAATGTTGGTCGGGTTGCGCTGATAGCGGACGGCTTCATCCGCTAGTCGCTGCGTCTCCGAGAAGGCCCCTGCCGCAAAGAAAGAAGCAAGTTAGAATAACAACAAGGAACAAAAAACCGGGTCCCGACCCGGCAAGCTACAAGAAGCAGCACTTACTGGAAAAGGACTCTTCCAGGTGCTGCGCCTCAAGCAACATACCACGCCGCTCCCGCTCCATGGCGCGGTCGCGCTCCTCGAGCGCCTTCTCCAGAGTGGCCGAGGGCCGCCTTCAGCTCGGCATCCTTGTCTTCGGCCGCCTTCTCAGCTGCCTCGCGGCGGCGGGCTTCGTCCTCATGGGACCCTCGGCCGTGGTGACCTGCCCCCGCAAGTGCTCCACCTCAGCCTCGAGCCAGCCCTTGTCGTCGGCCAGTTGGCTGCACTGCTGGTCCGCCTCAACAGGGCCCACTGCACCTCCGCGACCTTGGCGGCTTCCACCTTGAGAAGCTCCACCTCGGCCTCAAGACGGCTCTTGTGACCCGCCAGTTGCTCATGCAGCCGATTGGCCTTATCACGAGACCGCCGGGCCGCGGCCGCCTCCATCCTCACCTGCCCCGCCTTCATGCCAAGACGGCTAGAATTGGCAACAAGCCGGTCGTAATGATGACCGGCCCGGAGCAGCCGAGTCCGCCAAGACAGCACCTCGGCTGTGAAAAAAATGGAATCAGCAGAAGAAAAGAGCAAGGAATAAGATTTGGCCCAATTGTTACATAATTGGCCCGAATCTCGGGGGCTACACCCAGTGGGTGCACTAGCGCGCCCCCACTAAAAAAGAGCACAAAAGTACCTGCGGCGACGCGGAGCTCCTCCTCCTTGGCGGCAAGCTGCTCCACGAGCTCCCGGTGCTTGCCCAGGAGATGGTTGTAGGCGGCAACCCGGAAGGCATCAAGATGCTGAAGAAATCAGAAGTCAAATACAAGGCCAACGCTCTAGAAGATCCGACCCAACTACTACGTAGTTGACCCGGTTCTTGGGGGCTACACCCAGTGGGTGCATTGGAGCGCCCCCACAAAGAAGAAATTGCGAAGAAGCAAAAGGACTTACCCGCACAGCGCGCTCCAGGTTACGCGTCCGCTCCACGTCGGCCTGGGCGAAGGCCACAAGCCGCTCCGTCCGACCTCGCAGGCGGCGGCTGACGGCGTCCAGCGCTGCCTCCTCCTGGGTCTGGGGCCCGAAGACAGTGGCGCCCCCGCTCCGCGCCGGCTGCGGCACGGCGGCTCGGCGCCCTCCCTGTTGGGGCACCAAGGCGTGCCCCCCACTGGCCGCTTACGACGCGGCCAGCACCTCCTTTGATGCCCCTCCCGGTGCTGATGACGACTCGGACGTCGGAACCCCCTGCGTCGCCACCACCGGCCCATCTGCTAGGGTGGCCTCCGGCACCGCCGCCTGTGGTACCTCCTCCATGGCCGGCGGCACCTTCGGTGCCGCCGCCCGCAGCGCCTCTTCCGAGACGACGCCGCTCCCACAACCATCAGCCCCTGCGCGCTCGACCACGTTGTCCTGCGGCGGGGTGTCGCTCCCCACCTCCACGACCTCCTGGTCGAGGATCACCACCTCAGCCCAGCCTCCACGACCGCGCTCCCTCAAGGACGACGGCTCAAAAACCATCGCCGCCACCATCGTACCCTCGACATCTCGCGCCAGGCCGGCTCCACGCCGGATCGCGCCCATGTCGACGCCGCGTCGGTCCAAGCCTTGACCGACGCCGCCTCCAGCTCCGCCTCGGCCCGGTTCCTGTCCCGCCAGGCAAAGGCCTCGGCGTCGTTGGGATCCAGGCCGAGGTCCGAGTCGGCCTGCCTCTCCACCTCGCCCTGCTTGGCAAGGTCAGACCGGCTCCTGCGAAACGCGGCCCCTTCGGCGGCCGCGGCCTCCGCCGCCGCCCTCGCCAGCGTGATTGGCGACCTAAAGAAGAAGGCAGAATGAGCAAAGAAAGAAGCAAGACTAGCTCGAAAAAACCTAGGTGCAAAGCAATAAATGAAGCTTACCCCGTCAAGACCGGGACCGGGGCTGGCCTCCCGTGCCCACTGCCGCGCTTCTTCTTGGCCAGCCTCCCGGCCACCGCCGGGTCCGCCGTGCGCTTCGGGGCCCGGGGTCGCGGCGTGACGCTGTCTTTTCCATGCGGGCGGCTCCGCGCCATCCCGTGGGAAGACCCAGCTCCGCCCGCGTCGCCACCTCCCCCGCCCAATGCCACTACACCAACAGTCAGCGTCAGCATCGCCTCCAGCGCAACACGATCAACAATTCAAATGAAGAAAGAAAGGTGCAAGACTTACCCGCACGACGCCCAGCGCCGGCGTCGGACTCGGCCACCTCCTCCTCGTCGAGAGCCGCGGGCTCCTCTGGCGCCGCCTGCGCCACCTGCAACGGAGCCCGGGCATAAGGATGCTGAATCGCGTTCAGAAGAATCTCCCGCGTCGCGTGAGGGCGGATGAGAAGATGCGCGGTAGCAAAATAAGAAGACCAAGCACTAACCTGCGGCGCCGGGTTCGCCTGGCTATACGGCGCCTTGCCGAACCGCTAGTGCTCTCCAAGGTTGGCCTTGGAGATGTCGTTCAGACCACGCGCAACCTGCTCCGCGGATAGCCGCGTCAACCCCTTGCGGTTGGGGTCCTGCAGGCCAATCATATCACCGATGAGGCAGGAGCGCCTCTGAAGCGGAAGGACCTGGCGGGTGATGAACGCGGCAAGGAGGTCGGTGCCGGTGAGCCCCTCCTGCATCCTCATCACCGTCACCTACTCGCAGAGATTGACGATCTCCTGCGACGGGCGCCGGGGCGAGTAGCCCCAGTTCGTCTTCGCCCGCGGCGGCATGATGGCGAAGGGCGGAAGGTTGATGTGGTCCGCGCCCCGGTTGCGGACATAGAAGAAAGAGTTCTACCACTTCTTGGCAGAATCCTCCAGCAGGATCTTGGGGAAATCGGCCCCCGACCGCTTAGAGATGACGGCGTCACCGCAGTCAGCAAACTCCCAGGCCGACGGGCCCTGCTGCTTCAAGGAGAAGAAGCGCGCCCAAAGGTCGATCGTGGGCTCGACTCGCAGGTATCCCTCGCAGAGCGTGACAAGGTCGAAATGCTACACAATGGCGCCGGTGCCGAGATGATGCGGCTGGAGCCCGAAGAACTCCAAGAACGCGCGGAAGAAGGTGCTCGCCGGCAGCCCAAATCCATGCTTGAAGTGCGTGAGGAAGACCACGCACTCCTGCTCCTCGGGCCGAGGCCTCTGCTCGCCACGCGGCAGGCGAACGCCAACGTCTGTCTCCCGCGGCAGTCGCCGCGATGACCGGAGCCGGGTGATGTCATCGGTGGTGACGTTCAAGCCGATCCAGGAGCCCGATGGCAGTGACATGATCAGAAGAAGAGGAAGACGAAGATGGACAACGGAGGAAGCTCTGCCTGGAGCAGCGGGCGCCATAGTGCGCCGGTTGCAAAGGGCAAGGCGAAAGCAGAGGGATAGGAGGGCGTGAGCGAGAATAATGTCCGCCGCCCCCCTGCCCCCCCCCCCGATTTATAGCCCCCAGTTCAAACGTGGGGGAGTGGGATCGTCTCCACACGCCCGTTCCACTACCCCGCAATAAGTGCGCACGTACACGCGCAGTAACTGATCGGGGAAGTGTAACCGGACCCCAGACGCTTCAATAAATCCACGCGCGTGGGCCAAGGGCGCACGGCAGCGGGCCCTGACCTGTTGCCCGGTCCCGTCATGCGCGTGGCCTGTCAGGCCCCTCTGACTTCCGGGTGCCACGTGGCACCTGCGCGAAGCCCAAGGGATCGCCTCAAAGATTCGACGGACTCCTCGGTTCTCGCCACGACCGGGATGCCACGATCCGGTTTCCAAGAAAACCGGCACACAGTGGGTGTTGTCGGACCCGGCACTCGCAGAATCCGCCTTGCTAAAGGGTGAAACTGCGAAGGCCCACTCATCCGAAGACTGTGGACCTTCACAGCTTCGGGGACTACTGTCGGGGGGATGAACCCCGGGCACGCAACGGAACCCGGATCCTTTTCAAAAACAGCGGGGCCCGCATCGCCCCGCAAACCGACACGCGTCTGGCCGGGTCGCTCGACCCGGCAGGGCCCGCAACCCGGCCAAGGTACGTCAACCCGGCTGTAGCAACTGGCGCAACACAATTCGACCCGGTGCAACCAAGGCTTCCCCAGCAAGCCAGCCCCACCCGTGGCGTCCACGGCAACCCAGCCACGGGTCAGCTCCCGTACCATCCAGGCCGTACAATGGGACGAGACCTCAACCACCGATGACCAAGACAACAGTGTTTCCACCCATGCCTGCGGTCAGCCGGAGCGTGGCAACAGTGTCCCGCACCTACTCGCTGACCAAGGCTGGCATGGCAACAGTGCTCCCGCCCTCACCGCTGACGACAGCAAGCGGCAGCCTAATGGAAAGCACTGTACATGACTCGACTCGGCCACGCCCTGGCGATTGACAAGACAGCGCACATTTCCCCTAGGCACGTGGGGCCCGCACCTAGGGGAACCCGGCGAACCACAAGCCCTCAAGCGGGACCCAGCCCGGCGTCCCGGACACCGATAATACGGACCCACCGACTCGGCATATAACCATTGTAACCCTGGGTGGGTTGGTCTATAAAACCCCCCAGGAAAGAGAGAGAGCGGAGGACATGTAATGCAAAGCTGCTTGTGAGAAACAAACAGAGCCAGCGAGCATAGGACTAGCCACCCAACAGCAACACCGGGGAGAAGGAGCAGCCCAAGCCTTGGCCAGCTTCCTTCCTCCTCCATACAGCTCCAGGAGCAACATTGTACTATCGATCATCCAACCACACTCGGCAGGACTAGGGGTATTATCTCTCCGGAGAGCCCCGAACCTCGGTATGTTCGGCATCCCACACCCGCTCATGCCAACCTCGCCTCTGGAGCCCACCAGTGCCCTCGAGCCTCCTTCTCTCTTTAGCCATCCCTTGGCATCTGTCGTGCGCCCACCACGACACCAAGTAGGGGGGTGCCCTCCACCCTCGTGGCCGCCTCGGTAGTTGCTTGAATTCCACTCCAAGTCCTCTGGATCACATTCGTTCCAAAAATCACGGTCCCAAAGGTTTCATTCCGTTTGGACTCCGTTTGATATTCCTTTTCTTCAAAACACTGAAATAGGCAAAAAAAAACAACAATACGGGCTGGGCTTCCGGTTAGTAGGTTAGTCCAAAAAATGATATAAATGTGTAAAGTAAAGCCCATAAACATCCAAAACGGGTAATATAATAGCATGGAACAATAAAAAAATATAGATACGTTGGAGACATATCAAGCATCCCCAAGCTTAATTCATGCTCGTCCTCGAGTAGGTAAATGATAAAAATAGAATTTTTGATGTAGAATTCTACCTAGCATAATTCTCAATGTAATTTTCTTTATTGTGGCATGAATGTTCAGATCCAAATGATTCAAAATAAAAGTTCATATTGACATAATAAATAGTAATACTTCAAGCATACTAATCAAAGCAATCATGTCTTCTCAAAATAACATGGCTAAAGAAAGTTCATCCCTACAAAATCATATAGTTAGGCTATGCTTCATTTTTGTCACACAAAAATGCTCCCATCTTGTACACCCCCGATGACAAGCCAAGCAATTGTTTCATACTTAAATAATCTCAAACTTTTTCAACTTTCACGCAATACATGAGCGTGAGCCATGGATATAGCACTATGGGTGGAATAGAATATGATGATGGGGATTGTGTGGAGAATACCAAAAAAAGAGAAAGTCTCACATTGACGAGGATAATCAACGGGCTATGGAGATGCCCATCAATTGATGTTAACATGAGGAGTAGGGATTGCCATGCAACGGATGCACTAGAGCTATAAATGTATGAAAGCTCAACAAAAGAAACTAGTGGGTGTGCATCCAACTTGCTTGCTCACGAAGACCTAGGGCATTTTGAGGAAGCCCATCGTAGGAATATACAAGCCAAGTTCTATAATGAAAAATTCCCACTAGTATATGAAAGTGACAACATAAAAGACTGTCTATATGAAGAACATGGTGCTACTTTGAAGCACAAGTGTGGAAAAAGAGATAGTAACATTGCCCCCTTTTTTTGGCCTTTCCTTTTTCTTATTTGGCCTTTCTTTTTTTTGGCCTTTCTTTTTTTTATTTGGCCTTTCTTTTTTATTATTTGGGGACAATGCTCTAATAATGATGATCATCACACTTCTATTTATTTACAACTCATGAATTACAACCCAAAACTATAACAAGATTTGACTCTATATGAATGCCTCCGGCGGTGTACCGGTATGGGCAATGAATCAAGAGTGACATGTATATAAAAAATTATGCATGGTGGCTTTGCCACAAATACGATGTCAACTACATGATCATGCAAGGCAATATGACAATGGTGATGCGTGTCATGATGAGAAACGGAACGGTGGAAAGTTGCATGGCAATATATCTCGGAATGGCTATGAAAATGCCATAATAGGTAGGTATGGTGGCTGTTTTGAGGAAGATATAAGGCGCCCCCGACCTCCACTCAAGGGAAGGCAATCAAAAGAGCACTCCATGCAATAAATTTGTTACACAACTTTTACCATACGTGCATGCTACGGGACTTGCTAACTTCAACACAAGCATTCTTTAAATTCATAATCACCCAACTAGCATGACTCTAATATCACTACCTCCATATCTCAAAACAGTTATCAAGTATCAAATTGATCATGGCATCCAATTCACTTCCTATGATAGTTTTTATTATACCCAACTTGGTTGCTCATCATTCTAGGACCAATTTTATAACCATAGCAAATACCATGTTGTTCTAAAAGACTCTCAAAATAATATAAGTGAAGCAAGAGAGACTAACAATTTCTACAAAATAAAGCCACCGCCGTGCTCTAAAAGATTTAAGTGAATCACTAGAGCAAAAACTATCTAGCTCAAAAGATATAAGTGAAGCACATAGAGTATTCTAATAAATTACAATAAAGTGGGTTTCCCCAAAAAGGTGTGTACAGCAAGGATGATTGTGGTAAACTAAAAAGAAAAGACTAATATCATACAAGACGCTCCAAGCAAAACACATATCATGTGGAGAATAAAAATATAGCTCCAAGTAAAGTTACCGATAAACAAAGACGAAAGAGGGGATGCCTTCCCGGGGCATCCCCAAGCTTAGGCTTTTGGCTATTCTTGAATATCTTGGGGTGCCATGGTCATCCCCAAGCTTAGTCTCTTGCCACTCCTTATTCCATAGTCCATCAAATCTTTACCCAAAACTTGAAAACTTCACAACACAAAACTCAACAGAAAATCTCATAAGCTCTGTTAGTGAAAGAAAGAAAAAACACCACATAAGGTACTGTAATGAACTCATTCTTTATTTATATGGGTGTTAAACCTACTGTATTCCAAGTTCTCGATGGTTCATACTACTTAATATTAGCCATAGATGCATCAAAATAAGCAAACAACACACGAAAAACAGAAGCTGTCAAAAACAGAACAGTCTGTAGAAATCTGTAACTCTCGAATACTTATGGAACTTTAAAAATCCTAACAAAATAGGAAGTGCTGGGAAATTTTTCTATTGATCTACATCAAAAAGAATCAACGCAAAATCACGTTTCTGTGAATTACTAAAATTATTTTCGTGCGCACAAAGTTTCTGTTTTTCAGCAGAATCAAATTAACTATCACCATAGGTTATCCTATAGATTCTACTTGGCACAAACACTAATTAAAACATAAAAACACATCTAAACAGAAGGTAGATGCAAAAAATTATTACTAAACAGAAGAAAAAACAGAAACACAAATAAAATTGGGTTGCCTCCCAACTAGCGCTATCTTTTAACACCCCTAGCTAGGCATAAAAGCGAGGATAGATCTAAGTAGTGCCATCTTTGGCACTCAATTCATAAGTAGCTTGCATGATAGATTCATAAGGTAATTTAACTTTCTTTCTTGGAAAGTGCTCCATGCCTTTCCTTAATGGAAATTGGCATCTAATATTCCCTTCCTTCATATCAATAATCGCACCAATGTTCTAAGGAAAGGTCTACCAGGAATAATAGGGCAAGAAAGATTGCAATCTATATCAAGAACGATAAAATCTACAGGCACCAAATTTCTATTTGCAACAATGATAACATCATTGATCCTTCCCATTGACTTTTTAATGGTGGAATCCGCAAGGTGCAAATTTAAAGAGCAATCCTCAAGATCATGGAAACCTAGAATATCACATAAAGTTTTCGGAATCGTGGAAACACTAGCACCCAAATCACATAAAGCATAACACTCATGATCTTTAATTTTAATCTTTATAGTAGGTCCCCACTCATCATAAAGTTTTCTAGGTATAGAAACTTCCAAACTAAGTTTTTCATCAAAAGATTACATCAAGGCATCAACAATATGTTTGGTAAAAGCTTTATTTTGACTATAAGCATGAGGAGAATTCACAACGGATTGCAACAAGGAAATACAATCTTCTAAAGAACAATTATCATAATTAAAATCCTTGAAATCCAAGATAGTGAGTTCAATGCTATTTAAAGTCATGACCTCTCAAATCCCACTTTTACCAAATTTAGCATCAAGATCTAAGAACTCCGAATCATTGGGACGCCTTTTAACTAAAGTTGACTCATCTCCAGTCCCATCATCATTAGGATTCATATTGCAAAACAAAGATCTAATAGGGGACACATCAATAACTTTAAGATCTTCATCATTATTTTCATGGAAACTAGAAGAACACGCT
>NC_041391.1:544440505-544454840 GCF_002162155.2 Triticum dicoccoides
ACTTTTTTACTAGTAGATTTTTTAGTGTGCCATTGAGAATAATTAGCCATAATATTATCAAGGAGTTTTATAGCATCTCCTAAGGCGATTTCCATAAACGTGCCTCCCGCGGCCGAATCTAAAAGATTTCTAGAAGCAAAATTCAAGCCGGCATAAAAAATTTGTATGATCATCCATAAATTCAAACCATGAGTTGGGCAATTGCAGATCATCAATTTCATTCTTTCCCAAGATTGGGCAACATGCTCATGATCAAGTTGTTTAAAATTCATAATATCGTTCCTAATAGTGATGATCTTAGCGGGAGGAAAATACTTAGAGATAAAAGCATCTTTGCACTTGTTCCATGAATCAATATTATTCTTAGGCAAAGACGAAAACCAAACTTTAGCACGATCTCTAAGTGAAAACAGAAATAAGTTCAATTTAAAAATATCATTATTCGTATCTTTCTTCTTTTGCATCTCACACAAATCAACAAAGTTGTTTAGATGGGTAGCGGCATCTTCACTAGGAAGGCCGGAGAATTGATCTTTCATAACAAGATTCAGCAAAGCAGTATTGATTTCACAAGACTCAACATCATTAAGAGGAGCAATCGGAGTACTAAGTAAATCATTATTATTGGTATTGGAGAAATCACACAATTTGGTATTATCTTGTGCCATCGCGACAAGTAATCCAACACACAAGCAAACAGAAAAAGGCAAGCGAAAGAGAGAGGAGATTGGGAAAGAGAGGGTGAATAAAACGACAAGGGTGAAGTGGGGGAGAGGAAAACGAGAGGCAAATGGCAAATAATGTAAATGCGAGGGAGATGAGTTTGTGATGGGTACTTGGTATGTCTTGACTTGAGTGAAGACCTCCCCGGCAACGGCGCCAGAAATCCTTCTTGCTACGTCTTGAGGTTGCGTTGGTTTTCCTTGAAGAGGAAAGGGTGATGCAGCAATAGTAGTGTAAGTATTTCCCTCAGTTTTTGAGAACCAAGGTATCAATCTAGTAGGAGGCTCCTCAAAAGTCCCACGCACCTACACAAACAAACAAGAACTCGCAACCAATGCAATAAAGGGGTTTTCAATCCCTTCAAGGCCACTTGGGAAAGCGAGATCTGATAGAGATAATATGATAAGATAAATATATTTTTGGTATTTTATAATATAGATTAGAAAAGTAAAGATGCAAATAAAAGTAGATTGAAAGCTTATATGATAAAATATAGACCCGGGGGGCATAGGTTTCACTAGTGGCTTCTCTCAAGATAGCATAAGTATTACAGTGGGTGAACAAATTACTGTCGAGCAATTGATAGAAAAGCGAATAATTATGAGATTATCTAGGCATGATCATGTATATAGGCATCACGTCCTTGACAGGTAGACCGACTCCTGCCTGCATTTACTACTATTACTCCACACATCGACCGCTATCCAGCATGCATCTAGAGTATTAAGTTCATAAAGAATAGAGTAACGCATTAAGAAAGATGACATGATGTAGAGGGATAAACTCATGCAATATGATATAAACCCCATCTTTTTATCCTCGATGGCAACGATACAATACGTGCCTTGCTGCCCCTGCTGTCACTAGGAAAGGACACTGCAAGATTGAACCCAAAGCTAAGCACTTCTCCCATTGTAAGAAAGATCAATCTAGTAGGCCAAACCAAACTGATAATTCGAAGAGACTTGCAAAGATAACTTAATCACACATAAAAGAATTCAGAGGAGATTCAAATATTTCTCATAGATAAACTTGATCATAAACCCACAATTCATCGGATCTCGACAAACACACCGCAAAAAGAGTTACATCGAATAGATCTCCAAGAAGATCGAGGAGAACATGGTATTGAGATTCAAAGAGAGAGAAGAAGCCATCTAGATAATAACTATGGACCCGAAGGTCTGTGGTAAACTACTCACAACTCATCGGAGAGGCTATGGTGTTGATGTAGAAGCCCTCCGTGGTCGATTCCCCCTCTAGCAGAGCACCGGCGAAGGCTCCAAGATGGGATCTCGCGGATACAGAAGGTTACGGTGGTGGAAATAGTTTTTCATGGTCGCCTTTGATGTTCTCGTGGTACGTGGGTATATATAGGAGGAAGAAGTAGGTCGGTGGACGCCCGAGGGGCCCACCAGATAGGGGGGCGCACCCAATAGGGGGACGCCCTCCACCCTCATGACCACCTCGGTAGTTGCTTGAGTTCCACTCAAAGTCCTCTGGATCACGTTCGTTCCAAAAATCACGCTCCCGAAGGTTTCATTCCATTTGGACTCCGTTTGATATTCCTTTTCTTTGAAACACTGAAATAGGCAAAAAAAACAGCAATACGGGTTGGGCCTCCGGTTAGTAGGTTAGTCCCAAAAATGATATAAATGTGTAAAGTAAAGCCCATAAACATCCAAAACGGGTAATATAATAGCATGGAACAATCAAAAATTATAGATACGTTGGAGACGTATCAGGAATCTATGTTCTTCCACTCTATTTTTTTACGTGAGTTTGTTCATCCTTTTGCCAACACGCGAGACATCTAGCATCAAGGTGCACGTGTAATGCAAGGATCGTTCCATCTATATGAATAACACGTGGGACTGGAACTACGAGACGGACATGTACCCAGAAGTGGACGTACGAACCTGAGTAATGTAGCACAATAAGTGAAGTAGAAAGGCACAAATGGTATGAACATGTGTGATATATAGGGTGTGTTTGGTTACGTTCTCGTCTCAACATAGTTGTTCCCTCTTCATGCATGCTCAACTCAACACCCCTCTTCATGCATGCTCTCTTCATGCATGCTTCTAGTGTATTTGTGCTAAACTAGAGTGGACTCATGCACCCTCCATACACTCTACCAAACACCCAAAAGTGGGTCGAGAAGGGAACTCTTGGGCGGCATTTGTCTCTTACTACGTAGTACCACTAAATGTTGTACATGCAATGCACGGTGATCTTATGGAGTACGTGCCTAAGTACTCTACTACTACTATATTAGTTGGAGGCACATATTAGCTTTTATATTTGTTTGCGTGTATGCCCCGAGAACTTCCAACTAGACGTGTCTTTCTCTCCAGGTCGCACTTTGTATCATTCATACCACTAGTACTACTACGTGTGTGGTCTCCGACCCAGAAGTGGAAGAAGTGGAGACGCTGTACCATGCTGTTTTTTTTTGCGTTGGGCTCTACCACGCTGTTCATGTCCCACTCCTTTCGCTGACGTGTGGGACATCCAACATGTGTCGTGTTTGGCACTCTTCGTCATAAGAGTTGAAATGCTAGCATTCATCAGAAATAAAAGATAAATATAAATCAGCAGTGATACTATTTTTTTTTTGAGAACCAATCAGCAGTGATACTATACCACGCGGTTTCATTGCTCCTCGATATCGGAAAGAATACTTCCGTTCGCCAACATGTGGGACGTCGACCATCCTGGTCCACTTGCCATGCACGCAGAACTCCAAGGGAGAGTCACACTGGTCGTCGCACCGCACTAATAATGACTAATGAGCCATCAAATCACAGGCCCAACCTTTCCCACTTTGAAGTTGCTCAGACGAAGGAACCATCATGACTTCGTTGAATTCTGCTTCTTGAAGAAAACTACTATACCAGTAGTACTACTAGCTACAGTAGTTACTCCAACACAGGCCTCCTTCCGTTCATAGGATAGGAATTTTATAGGAATATGAAAATCATAGGAAGTAAGATGACATGCATCTCAATTCCTATAGAGAAAGAGATGCCATTTGATGCATGGGATAGGAATTTTTTTCCTTTGAGTCTAGGCTAATGTACTGGTAATTTGCTCTAAAAACTACAGTAGTAACTTGTAGTACTAGCACATGCTCGTACTCAGACACACACACTAACTACTAGTACTACTACTTCTGACATGCTGGCCAGACACCATCGCTCTCCTTCCCAGCTTTGTCGGCGACACCCCACCGTGCTTGGATCTCCGCCGACCTCTCCGCAGCAGCGTGTGCGTCCTCTTCTTTCTTGCGGCGTCGGGCCTCTCTTTTCTTGAGTGCTTTCTGACTTTTCCGCTCCCTCTGTGCGTCTTTGGCTGCCTCTTGCTCTACCGCCCATTCAGCCTTGGCAGCTTCAAATTCCTCCCACATAGGTGTGAGGTCGCGAGCGGCGATGAACTCAGCACGGTGGGATGCCATCGGTTCCCTACCATTTTGTGTGCGGTCGTGGGCGGCGAGGAACTCGGCGCGGCGGGATGCCATCGCTTCCTTACCGGTTAGTGTGCGGCGCAGTGGCATGAACGACGCTTGGTGAGAGCTCTGGGTGGAGTGGCCACACAACCATATAGTGCACTGGTTTGTCAAGAGCTTAAGGACATAAAACGAAGGAAATTTGGATTTCCTTTCAATCCTGGTCATTTATTACCGAGTAAAATGCATTGGCGGTCATCGAACTTGTCTTGATAGCTCACTTTGATCATTGTATACGAGATATGGTGATTATACGGTCACTGGCTTAGTGTATAGCTCTGTATTTGTCTGGTTGACCAGTCAAACAGTCCGCATGCGCCTCATCTCGTGTTCTTTATCTATCTACGCGGGCCTACCTGTCAGTGGAGAAAGAAATAAAAACCAAAATTATGCGTATGTGGGGAATCAAACCACGGACTCGTCGCTGCAACACACACTCGTCAGCCAAATGAAAAAGAAATACTTTGCGTCGGACACTCACGCTCACGCTGTCAAAGCATGCTAATGCATGCACGTCGCCCTCTCAATCAAAGTCCTGCTCATGGCCCATCACCTGCGCGCCCCGCCGGTGCCTGACATTACTGTTTAGACGTTTGATGGAGGCCTACGCGAATGCCGAGCATGTATTCACCTGGCTCAACACCAACGGTCATACTCGGAGCACCTTGATCATGTATATCGTTCGTCACAACAAGAATCTATAAAACAGCCTAGCTAGAGAGGGTACTATGGTACGGAGTATGTACTATCGTGAGCGACTGATCTTAGTTGGAACTGCACATGAGTGTGTGTCTGATCGATTCGTCCATTATTCGTAAGTTATGCATGGTTGTGTGGTGTCTAATGGTGGTCGTCGAAGGCTAGCTGGCGACAAGAGCGGTTGCATGGACGCCTAGTTGTCAATACATGCCGCATATGCTTCAAAGGCTCGTCATCCATGAGTTCACACTTTACCACCACGCCAGCGTCTGACCGCCCTGCCCTACCGAAACCCCTTCCATCGCTAGCGCGCGCTTCCCGCCTGAAATAGTCACCGTCTCTCCAGAACGTCAATGCCACATTCACCGGACTTAACTGCAGGTGCAGTTGGTGTATCACTGACATGCGGGCCAGATGCTCGTTGGGCCCACATGTTAGTAACCCAACGCACCTGCAGTTAAGTCACTGACGCAGTGTCTGCATTCACGCCCGACGAACCTACTCCGGCGCCAGCCGTCTATCCGTCTGCCGCGGCTCATTGGCATTCGCCCGCTATATTAACTTGAGCCCCAGCTCCCAGCCATAGCCAAAGACCCACACTCATTCTCCTACGGTCTGATACGTCTCCAACGTATCTACAATTTATGAAGCATCCATGCTATATTATTATCTGTTTTGAATGATTATGGGCTTTATTATACACTTTTATATTACTTTTGGGACTAACCTATTAACCAGAGGCCCAACCCATATTGCTATTTTATTGCCTGTTTTAGTATTTCGAAGAAAAGGAATATCAAACGGAGTCCAAACGGAATGAAACCTTCGGCAGCGTGATTTTTTGGAAGAATATGATCCTGGAGACTTGGAGTTCACGTCAGAAGATCCTCGAGGAGACCAGGAGATAGGAGGGCGCCCCCCCCCTACTAGGCGTGCCCCCCTGTCTCGTGGGCCCCTCGAGCACCTCCCAACCAACTTCTTTCGCCTATATAGTCACACGTACCCTAAAAACATCCACGGAGAAGATAGATCGGGAGTTCCGCCGCCGCAAGCCTCTGTAGCCACCAAAAACCTCTCGGGAGCCCGTTCTGGCACCCTGCTGGAGGGGGAAACCCATCACCGGTGGCCATCTTCATCATCCCGGCGCTCTCCATGATGAGGAGGGAGTAGTTCACCCTCAGGGCTGAGGGTATGTACCAGTAGCTATGTGTTTGATCTCTCTCTCTCGTGTTCTCTCTATGGCACGATCTTGATGTATCGCGAGCTTTGCTATTATAGTTGGATCTTATGATGTTTCTCCCCCTCTACTCTCTTGTAATGAATTGAGTTTCCCTCTTGAAGTTATCTTATCGGATTGAGTCTTTATTTGAGAACACTTGATGTATGTCTTGCCGTGTTTATCTGTGGTGACAATGGGATATCACATGCCACTTGATGTATGTTTTGGTGACCAACTTGTGGGTTCCGCCCATGAACCTATGCATAGGGTTTGGCACACGTTTTCTTGACTCTCCGGTAGAAACTTTGGGGCACTCTTTGAAGTACTTTGTGTTGGTTGGATGAATTGGAGATTGTGTGATGCATATCGTATAATCATGCCCATGGATACTTGAGATGACAATGGAGTATATAGGTGACATTACGGTTTTGGTTGATTTGTGTCTTAAGGTGTTATTCTAGTAAGAACTCTTGAATAGATCGATCCGAAAGAATAACTTTGAGGTGGTTTCGTACCCTACCATAATCTCTTCGTTTGTTCTCCGCTATTAGTGGCTTTGGAGTGACTCTTTGTTGCATGTTGAGGGATTGTTATATGATCTATCTATGTTATTATTGTTGAGAGAACTTGCACTAGTGAAAGTATGAACCCTAGGCCTTGTTTCCTATCATTGCAATACCGTTTACGCTCACTTTTACCACTTATTACCTTGCTGTTTTTATATTTTCAGATTACAAAAACCTATATCTACTATCTATATTGCACTTGTATCACCATCTCTTCGCCGAACTAGTGCACCTATACAATTTGCCATTGTATTGGGTGTGTTGGGGACACAAGAGACTCTTTGTTATTTGGTTGCAGGGTTGTTTGAGAGAGACCATCTTCATCCTACGCCTCCCACGGATTGATAAACCTTAGGTCATCCACTTGAGGGAAATTTGCTACTGTCCTACAAACTTGTGCACTTGTAGGCCCAACAACGTCTACAAGAAGAAGGTTGTGTAGTAGACATCACGGTCCCTTCCTTCTGTCGGCACCACTCCAACCATGGCCTCCTGGCGCTCCGAAGCTCTCTTGGAGATACTGTCAGAGGAGCAGATGAGGGACATCGGCGGCTCCGCTCCGAGCGCGCTCCAAAGCTCTCTTTGACGTAATGTCGCGGTAGAAGATGAAGGAGATCACCGGCACCCCCCCCCCGGCCACCCTCTACCGCCAGAACCACGGTAACGAGGAAGAGTAGTACACGGTAGGTCGCCGCTGCTCTGGTCCCAGGAAGTCCACCACTACTCCACTCACTCGACACCAAGCTTGGTGGGGTAAACATCGGCGGCCGATTAGCCGCTTGACGGTGACATGGAGGCGGATATCTTCAGAACCTTGTGCTCCGGAGGAGGAGGTTATCAAGGCGGATAAGGAGGAGGCAAAGGCAATGGCTAGCTTTCTCGGGTTCATGGACGGACATGGTGGTCGGGCGCCAACGATCGTTTAGATTAGGTTTACAATAGGTTTTAGTACGGTTTGTGCGAAATATGTAATGAATTTCATTCAGTTTGTAGGAAAAGTTTTCAAAATTTAATGAATTTCATCTGGTTAATTTTAAATTTGCTTTGTTTGCACGAATTTCATCTGTTTAGTTCATATAGTTGTCGAAAGGTATGCGGGCAGCATCGGATGGCATCCATCAGTGTCCTCGGACAAATGCCGGTGTAAATTTGTGGGTCAGCGCTGGAGATGCCCTAACTATCATGCTATAATCGCTAATAGTGCTCCATTATTTGGCAGGGAACAGTTATCCCTCGATCAAAATCAGATCCGCGGTGTTTCGCACTCCTCCCATGTAAGAGTGTAAAGAGCAGGAGGAAAGGAATGGGTTCTTGATAGTGGATGTACCGATCACATGACCGGAGATAAAGATATGTTTCGTGAGCTTGCTGAAAACGACGGCCCTCGGAAGTATGTCACTTTCGGTGACAACTCAAAGGGTAAGGTGGTTGGCCTCGGTAAGGTGGCCATATCACATGATAGCTCCATACAAATGTCATGCTCGTTGAATCTCTTGGCTAAAACTTACTTTCAGTATCTAGACTTGCTGATTTCGGTTTCAATGTCCTATTTACTAAAGTAGATTGTGTGTTCCAGCGCTGCGTCAAGCAGGATCGCGGCATCGACATCCTCCTCGACATTCACCAGGGCGAGTGCGGGCACCATGCCGCATCACGATCCCTGGTGGCCAAGGCATTCCGCCACGGTTTCTATTGGCCTACGGCCCTCGAAGACGCCGAGTCGCTCGTTCTCAAATGTGAAGGGTGCCAATGCTTCAGCAAACGTAGCCACCAGCCGGCGTCAGCACTCTGCACCATACCGATCGCCTGGCCCTTCGCGGTCTGGGGACTCGACATGGTGGGACCCTTCAAAACCACTCAAGGCGGCATGATGCACTTGCTGGTGGCAGTGGACAAGTTCACCAAATGGATCGAGGCAAGAGCAATCAAGAAACTGGACGGGCCAACAGCCGTCCGGTTCATCAAGGACGTAGCGGTGCGCCACGGCATGCCGAACAGCATCATCACCGACAACGGCACCAACTTCACCAAGGGCGCGCTCGAGCAATACTGCTCCGTCTCCGGCATCCGCCTCGACCTGGCCTCCATTGCGCATTCGCAGTCCAACGGGCAGGTTGAGCGGGCCAACAGACTCATCCTATCCGGCATCAAGCCGTGACTCGTCGAGCCACTCATCCGCTCACCCGACAGCTGGCTCGATGAGTTGCCAGCCGTTCTCTGGAGTCTCCGCGCCACGCCGAATCGGTCGACCGGGTTCACCCCGTTCTTCCTCGTCTACGGAGCCGAAGTCGTCATCCCGACCGATGTCGAGTTTTACTCGTCGCACGTCGCGATGTACACCAGAGCCGAACTCGCGAAGACGGCGTCGACCTGCTCGAAGAAGCACGTCTCCTGGCGCTCAGTCGCTCGGCCATCTACGAGCAAGGTCTGACGAACTACCACAGCAAGAAGATCAAGCCCCTTGCGTTCCACGAGGGCGACCTCGTCCTCCGCCTCGTCCAAGAGCAAGCAGGCCAGCACAAGCTGTCCCCTCCATGGGAAGGCCCATTCATCGTGAGCAGGGCCTTGCGCGATCGCAACGCCTACTACCTCATCGATGCACGCAAGTCAAAGAAGCGCAAGAAGGACACCATCGGTGAAGAAACGACACGGTCGTGGAACGCGAAACTCCTCCGCCCGTTTTACAGTTAGCCGCACGAGCGTATGTATCGTCGCCTTTTCTAAACGCATGAAACTATGGGGTCCCCGAACGAGACTCGAGGGGCTACCTTTTGCCGACCAATTTATTGCGTCCCTTTTTTTCTGCATCACTATACCACTGAACCCGGCCACCGGACCGATTCGCTCGACCCGGGGGCTCGGGGGCTGGCCGGCTTGATAGCCACCCCACCGCCTTACTTGGTTATTTCTAATAAAAGTCAGGACGCGTGGTCCCTCACTTCGCCCTAAAAGGCACAGATCCAGCTTTGGCTGTCGGCTGGCAAGCACAACGGGCTAAAGCTCCTGTATGTTTCATACACTAAGTCAAAGGCCGCCGGGTCGATCAACCCGGCCCGCCACTCACCAAATAGACAGCCGCACGACCAGGTGCTCGCCAACCGGCTTCGCCGGATTGCTGCCAACCGGCTCAGTGGGTGTTTCGCTCGCGCTCAACGTTTTGAAAAACCCAACTCCTGCATGCTCCTCTCGAAGAACCGAACTCCTTGTCACGGATCGGAGCCTCGGCCATCTGACTTGCGGGGGAGGTTTGAGAAGGGAGAAACGCAGGAAAGCGGTTCAAAAAACAGAAGGCAAAAGCAAAAACACTCACGACATTTACACATACTCCCTCCGTTCCGAAATAGATGACCCAACTTTGTACTAACTTTAGTAAAAAGTTGAGTCATTTATTTTGGAACGGAGGGAGTAAATATTTAACAAGGCACACGGCCCGAGTTCATTACACCCTAAAACCCCCAGTGGGTGGGTGGACCTGCTACTTAACAAATTCTGCATAAAGTGTCTCAGGCATCTTCAGCGCCGTGTCGCGATGTCGACGGCTCTCCCCTAGCGGCCTCCGGGTCCAGCGAGACACCGGTGTCCTTCTCGGCATCCGTATCGCCGTAGACGCCCGTCTCCTCCGAGCTACCCTCCGGGTCATGGAGAAGCAAGTCGTAGTCCTTGCCATCCATGGCCCTGCCGTCTTCTGTCCGCATCGGATGGAACACGTCGTGGAAGGCAAACTCAACGATGTACCTGGCCCGGGAGGCGATCCGGCTGGCCTGCTCCTGCAGCAACTGCTCCGAGCCGGCCCGCTGGCCCATCAGCGCTTCCAGCTGAAGATCCGGATGCCAAGACAGCGCAAACCGAAGCGCCATCTCGGCACCGGCATGAGCGGCGGAGACGCGCAAGTCGCCAAGACGGTCCGGACCCGCCTCCAGCCAGCGCGCCAGGCGCGTGAAGCTGCTCGGCACGGAGGCACCCGGCCAAAGGGTCGTCGTCATCACGGTGCCGGCCCGGGACAGCCGCTCCATTTGCATCCCTAGGACCCGCAGGCGGGCCTCAGCAGCGGCGATGATCTCCGGGAAGGTCCAGGCTGTCCGCGGATCCGTCCAGACCCAACAATGTTGGTCGGGTTGCGCTGATAGCGGACGGCTTCATCCGCTAGTCGCTGCGTCTCTGAGAAGGCCCCTGCCGCAAAGAAAGAAGCAAGTTAGAATAACAACAAGGAAGAAAAAACCGGGTCCCGACCCGGCAAGCTACAAGAAGCAGCACTTACTGGAAAAGGACTCTTCCAGGTGCTGCGCCTCAAGCAACATACCACGCCGCTCCCGCTCCATGGCGCGGTCGCGCTCCTCGAGCGCCTTCTCCAGAGTGGCCGAGGGCCGCCTTCAGCTCGGCATCCTTGTCTTCGGCCGCCTTCTCAGCTGCCTCGCGGCGGCGGGCTTCGTCCTCATGGGACCCTCGGCCGTGGTGACCTGCCCCCGCAAGTGCTCCACCTCAGCCTGGAGCCGGCCCTTATCGTCGGCCAGTTGACTGCACTGCTGGTCCGCCTCAACAGGGCCCACTGCACCTCCGCGACCTTGGCGGCTTCCACCTTGAGAAGCTCCACCTCGGCCTCAAGACGGCTCTTGTGACCCGCCAGCTGCTCATGCAGCCGATTGGCCTTATCACGAGACCGCCGGGTCGCGGCCGCCTCCATCCTCACCTGCCCCGCCTTCACGCCAAGACGGCTAGAATTGGCAACAAGCCGGTCGTAATGATGACCGGCCCGGAGCAGCTGAGTCCGCCAAGACAGCACCTCGGTTGTGAAAAAAAGGGAATCGGCAGAAGAAAAGAGCAAGAAATAAGATTTGGCCCAATTGTTACATAATTGGCTCGAATCTCGGGGGCTACACCCAGTGGGTGCACTAGCGCGCCCCCACTAAAAAGAGCACAAGAGTACCTGCGGCGACGCGGAGCTCCTCCTCCTTGGCGGCAAGCTGCTCCACGAGCTCCCGGTGCTTGCCCAGGAGACGGTTGTAGGCGGCAACCCGGAAGGCATCAAGATGCTGAAGAAATCAGAAGTCAAATACAAGGCCAACGCTCTAGAAGATCCGACCCAACTACTACGTAGTTGACCCGGTTCTTGGGGGCTACACCCAGTGGGTGCATTGGAGCGCCCGCACAAAGAAGAAATTGCGAAGAAGCAAAAAGACTTACCAGCACAGCGCGCTCCAGGTTGCGCGTCCGCTCCACGTCGGCCTGGGCGAAGGCCACAAGCCGCTCCGTCCGACCTCGCAGGCGGCGGCTGACGGTGTCCAGCGCTGCCTCCTCCTGGGTCTGGGGCCCGAAGACAGTGGCGCCCCCGCTCCGCGCCGGCTGCGGCACGGCGGCTCGGCGCCCTCCCTGTTGGGGCACCAAGGCGTGCCCCCCACTGGCCGCTTACGACGCGGCCAGCACCTCCTTTGATGCCCCTCCCGGTGTTGATGACGACTCGGACGTCGGAACCCCCTGCGTCGCCACCACCGGCCCATCTGCTAGGGTGGCCTCCGGCACCGCCGCCTGCGGTACCTCCTCCATGGCCGGCGGCACCTTCGGTGCCGCCGCCCGCAGCGCCTCTTCCGAGACGACGCCGCTCCCACAACCATCAGCCCCTGCGCGCTCGACCACGTTGTCCTGCGGCGGGGTGTCGCTCCCCACCTCCACGACCTCCTGGTCGAGGATCACCACCTCAGCCCAGCCTCCACGACCGCGCTCCCTCAAGGACGACGGCTCAAAAACCGTCGCCGCCACCATCGTACCCTCGACATCTCGCGCCAGGCCGGCTCCACGCCGGATCGCGCCCATGTCGACGCCGCGTCGGTCCAAGCCTTGACCGACGCCGCCTCCAGCTCCGCCTCGGCCCGGTTCCTGTCCCGCCAGGCAAAGGCCTCGGCGTCGTTGGGATCCAGGCCGAGGTCCGAGTCGGCCTGCCTCTCCACCTCGCCCTGCTTGGCAAGGTCAGACCGGCTCCTGCGAAACGCGGCCCCTTCGGCGGCCGCGGCCTCCGCCGCCGCCCTCGCCAGCGTGATTGGCGACCTAAAGAAGAAGGCAGAATGAGCAAAGAAAGAAGCAAGACTAGCTCGAAAAAACCTAGGTGCAAAGCAATAAATGAAGCTTACCCCGTCAAGACCGGGACCGGGGCTGGCCTCCCGTGCCCACTGCCGCGCTTCTTCTTGGCCGGCCTCCCGGCCACCGCCGGGTCCGCCGTGCGCTTCGGGGCCCGGGGTCGCGGCGTGACGCTGTCTTTTCCATGCGGGCGGCTCCGCGCCATCCCGTGGGAAGACCCAGCTCCGCCCGCGTCGCCACCTCCCCCGCCCAATGCCACTACACCAACAGTCAGCGTCAGCATCGCCTCCAGCGCAACACGATCAACAATTCAAATGAAGAAAGAAAGGTGCAAGACTTACCCGCACGACGCCCAGCGCCGGCGTCGGACTCGGCCACCTCCTCCTCGTCGAGAGCCGCGGGCTCCTATGGCGCCGCCTGCGCCACCTGCAACGGAGCCCGGGCATAAGGATGCTGAATCGCGTTCAGAAGAATCTCCCGCGTCGCGTGAGGGCGGATGAGAAGATGCGCGGTAGCAAAATAAGAAGACCAAGCACTAACCTGCGGCGCCGGGTTCGCCTGGCTATACGGCGCCTTGCCGAACCGCTAGTGCTCTCCAAGGTTGGCCTTGGAGATGTCGTTCAGACCACGCGCAACCTGCTCCGCGGATAGCCGCGTCAACCCCTTGCGGTTGGGGTCCTGTAGGCCAATCATATCACCGATGAGGCAGGAGCGCCTCTGAAGCGGAAGGACCTGGCGGGTGATGAACGCGGCAAGGAGGTCGGTGCCGGTGAGCCCCTCCTGCATCCTCATCACCGTCACCTACTCGCAGAGATTGACGATCTCCTGCGACGGGCGCCGGGGCGAGTAGCCCCAGTTCGTCTTCGCCCGCGGCGGCATGATGGCGAAGGGCGGAAGGTTGATGTGGTCCGCGCCCCGGTTGCGGACATAGAAGAAAGAGTTCTACCACTTCTTGGCAGAATCCTCCAGCAGGATCTTGGGGAAATCGGCCCCCGACCGCTTAGAGATGACGGCGTCACCGCAGTCAGCAAACTCCCAGGCCGACGGGCCCTGCTGCTTCAAGGAGAAGAAGCGCGCCCAAAGGTCGATCGTGGGCTCGACTCGCAGGTATCCCTCGCAGAGCGTGACAAGGTCGAAAAGCTGCACAATGGCGCCGGTGCCGAGATGATGCGGCTGGAGCCCGAAGAACTCCAAGAACGCGCGGAAGAAGGTGCTCGCCGGCAGCCCAAATCCATGCTTGAAGTGCGTGAGGAAGACCACGCACTCCTGCTCCTCGGGCCGAGGCCTCTGCTCGCCACGCGGCAGGCGAACGCCAACGTCTGTCTCCCGCGGCAGTCGCCGCGATGACCGGAGCCGGGTGATGTCATCGGTGGTGACGTTCAAGCCGATCCAGGAGCCCGATGGCAGTGACATGATCAGAAGAAGAGGAAGACGAAGATGGACAACGGAGGAAGCTCTGCCTGGAGCAGCGGGCGCCATAGTGCGCCGGTTGCAAAGGGCAAGGCGAAAGCAGAGGGACAGGAGGGCGTGAGCGAGAATAATGTCCGCCGC
>NC_041391.1:544455256-544494964 GCF_002162155.2 Triticum dicoccoides
GAGTGGGATCGTCTCCACACGCCCGTTCCACTACCCCGCAATAAGTGCGCACGTACACGCGCAGTAACTGATCGGGGAAGTGTAACCGGACCCCAGACGCTTCAATAAATCCACGCGTGTGGGCCAAGGGCGCACGGCAGCGGGCCCCGACCTGTTGCCCGGTCCCGTCATGCGCGTGGCCTGTCAGGCCCCTCTGACTTCCGGGTGCCACGTGGCACCTGCGCGAAGCCCAAGGGATCGCCTCAAAGATTCGATGGACTCCTCGGTTCTCGCCACGACCGGGATGCCACGATCCGGTTTCCAAGAAAACCGGCACACAGTGGGTGTTGTCGGACCCGGCACTCGCAGAATCCGCCTTGCTAAAGGGTGAAACTGCGAAGGCCCACTCATCCGAAGACTGTGGACCTTCACAGCTTCGGGGACTACTGTCGGGGGGATGAACCCCGGGCACGCAACGGAACCCGGATCCTTTTCAAAAACAGCGGGGCCCGCATCGCCCCGCAAACCGACACGCGTCTGGCCGGGTCGCTCGACCCGGCAGGGCCCGCAACCCGGCCAAGGTACGTCAACCCGGCTGTAGCAACTGGCGCAACACAATTTGACCCGGTGCAACCAAGGCTTCCCCAGCAAGCCAGCCCCACCCGTGGCGTCCACGGCAACCCAGCCACGGGTCAGCTCCCGTACCATCCAGGCCGTACAATGGGACGAGACCTCAACCACCGATGACCAAGACAACAGTGTTTCCACCCATGCCTGCGGTCAGCCGGAGCGTGGCAACAGTGTCCCGCACCTACTCGCTGACCAAGGCTGGCATGGCAACAGTGCTCCCGCCCTCACCGCTGACGACAGCAAGCGGCAGCCTAATGGAAAGCACTGTACATGACTCGACTCGGCCACGCCCTGGCGATTGACAAGACAGCGCACAGTTCCCCTAGGCACGTGGGGCCCGCACCTAGGGGAACCCGGCGAACCACAAGCCCTCAAGCGGGACCCAGCCCGGCGTCCCGGACACCGACAATACGGACCCACCGACTCGGCATATAACCATTGTAACCCTGGGTGGGTTGGTCTATAAAACCCCCCAGGAAAGAGAGAGAGCGGAGGACATGTAATGCAAAGCTGCTTGTGAGAAACAAACAGAGCCAGCGAGCATAGGACTAGCCACCCAACAGCAACACCGGGGAGAAGGAGCAGCCCAAGCCTTGGCCAGCTTCCTTCCTCCTCCATACAGCTCCAGGAGCAACATTGTACTATCGATCATCCAACCACACTCGGCAGGACTAGGGGTATTATCTCTCCGGAGAGCCCCGAACCTCGGTATGTTCGGCATCCCACACCCGCTCATGCCAACCTCGCCTTTGGAGCCCACCAGTGCCCTCGAGCCTCCTTCTCTCTTTAGCCATCCCTTGGCATCTGCCGTGCGCCCACCACGACACCAAGTAGGGGGGCGCCCTCCACCCTCGTGGCCGCCTCGGTAATTGCTTGAATTCCACTCCAAGTCCTCTGGATCACATTCGTTCCAAAAATCACGGTCCCAAAGGTTTCATTCCGTTTGGACTCCGTTTGATATTCCTTTTCTTCAAAACACTGAAATAGGCAAAAAAACAGCAATACGGGCTGGGCTTCCGGTTAGTAGGTTAGTCCAAAAAATGATATAAATGTGTAAAGTAAAGCCCATAAACATCCAAAACGGGTAATATAATAGCATGGAACAATAAAAAATTATAGATACGTTGGAGACATATCAAGCATCCCCAAGCTTAATTCATGCTCGTCCTCGAGTAGGTAAATGATAAAAATAGAATTTTTGATGTGGAATTCTACCTAGCATAATTCTCAATGTAATTTTCTTTATTGTGGCATGAATGTTCAGATCCAAATGATTCAAAATAAAAGTTCATATTGACATAATAAATAGTAATACTTCAAGCATACTAATCAAAGCAATCATGTCTTCTCAAAATAACATGGCTAAAGAAAGTTCATCCCTACAAAATCATATAGTTAGGCTATGCTTCATTTTTGTCACACAAAAATGCTCCCATCTTGTACACCCCCGATGACAAGCCAAGCAATTGTTTCATACTTAAATAATCTCAAACTTTTTCAACTTTCACGCAATACATGAGCGTGAGCCATGGATATAGCACTATGGGTGGAATAGAATATGATGATGGGGATTGTGTGGAGAATACCAAAAAAAGAGAAAGTCTCACATTGACGAGGATAATCAACGGGCTATGGAGATGCCCATCAATTGATGTTAACATGAGGAGTAGGGATTGCCATGCAACGGATGCACTAGAGCTATAAATGTATGAAAGCTCAACAAAAGAAACTAGTGGGTGTGCATCCAACTTGCTTGCTCACGAAGACCTAGGGCATTTTGAGGAAGCCCATCGTAGGAATATACAAGCCAAGTTCTATAATGAAAAATTCCCACTAGTATATGAAAGTGACAACATAAAAGACTGTCTATATGAAGAACATGGTGCTACTTTGAAGCACAAGTGTGGAAAAAGAGATAGTAACATTGCCCCCTTTTTTTGGCCTTTCCTTTTTCTTATTTGGCCTTTCTTTTTTTTGGCCTTTCTTTTTTTTATTTGGCCTTTCTTTTTTATTATTTGGGGACAATGCTCTAATAATGATGATCATCACACTTCTATTTATTTACAACTCATGAATTACAACCCAAAACTATAACAAGATTTGACTCTATATGAATGCCTCCGGCGGTGTACCGGTATGGGCAATGAATCAAGAGTGACATGTATATAAAAAATTATGCATGGTGGCTTTGCCACAAATACGATGTCAACTACATGATCATGCAAGGCAATATGACAATGGTGATGCGTGTCATGATGAGAAACGGAACGGTGGAAAGTTGCATGGCAATATATCTCGGAATGGCTATGAAAATGCCATAATAGGTAGGTATGGTGGCTGTTTTGAGGAAGATATAAGGCGCCCCCGACCTCCACTCAAGGGAAGGCAATCAAAAGAGCACTCCATGCAATAAATTTGTTACACAACTTTTACCATACGTGCATGCTACGGGACTTGCTAACTTCAACACAAGCATTCTTTAAATTCATAATCACCCAACTAGCATGACTCTAATATCACTACCTCCATATCTCAAAACAGTTATCAAGTATCAAATTGATCATGGCATCCAATTCACTTCCTATGATAGTTTTTATTATACCCAACTTGGTTGCTCATCATTCTAGGACCAATTTTATAACCATAGCAAATACCATGTTGTTCTAAAAGACTCTCAAAATAATATAAGTGAAGCAAGAGAGACTAACAATTTCTACAAAATAAAGCCACCGCCGTGCTCTAAAAGATTTAAGTGAATCACTAGAGCAAAAACTATCTAGCTCAAAAGATATAAGTGAAGCACATAGAGTATTCTAATAAATTACAATAAAGTGGGTTTCCCCAAAAAGGTGTGTACAGCAAGGATGATTGTGGTAAACTAAAAAGAAAAGACTAATATCATACAAGACGCTCCAAGCAAAACACATATCATGTGGAGAATAAAAATATAGCTCCAAGTAAAGTTACCGATAAACAAAGACGAAAGAGGGGATGCCTTCCCGGGGCATCCCCAAGCTTAGGCTTTTGGCTATTCTTGAATATCTTGGGGTGCCATGGTCATCCCCAAGCTTAGTCTCTTGCCACTCCTTATTCCATAGTCCATCAAATCTTTACCCAAAACTTGAAAACTTCACAACACAAAACTCAACAGAAAATCTCATAAGCTCTGTTAGTGAAAGAAAGAAAAAACACCACATAAGGTACTGTAATGAACTCATTCTTTATTTATATGGGTGTTAAACCTACTGTATTCCAAGTTCTCGATGGTTCATACTACTTAATATTAGCCATAGATGCATCAAAATAAGCAAACAACACACGAAAAACAGAAGCTGTCAAAAACAGAACAGTCTGTAGAAATCTGTAACTCTCGAATACTTATGGAACTTTAAAAATCCTAACAAAATAGGAAGTGCTGGGAAATTTTTCTATTGATCTACATCAAAAAGAATCAACGCAAAATCACGTTTCTGTGAATTACTAAAATTATTTTCGTGCGCACAAAGTTTCTGTTTTTCAGCAGAATCAAATTAACTATCACCATAGGTTATCCTATAGATTCTACTTGGCACAAACACTAATTAAAACATAAAAACACATCTAAACAGAAGGTAGATGCAAAAAATTATTACTAAACAGAAGAAAAAACAGAAACACAAATAAAATTGGGTTGCCTCCCAACTAGCGCTATCTTTTAACACCCCTAGCTAGGCATAAAAGCGAGGATAGATCTAAGTAGTGCCATCTTTGGCACTCAATTCATAAGTAGCTTGCATGATAGATTCATAAGGTAATTTAACTTTCTTTCTTGGAAAGTGCTCCATGCCTTTCCTTAATGGAAATTGGCATATAATATTCCCTTCCTTCATATCAATAATCGCACCAATGTTCTAAAGAAAGGTCTACCAGGAATAATAGGGCAAGAAAGATTGCAATCTATATCAAGAACGATAAAATCTACAGGCACCAAATTTCTATTTGCAACAATGATAACATCATTGATCCTTCCCATTGACTTTTTAATGGTGGAATCCGCAAGGTGCAAATTTAAAGAGCAATCCTCAAGATCATGGAAACCTAGAATATCACATAAAGTTTTCGGAATCGTGGAAACACTAGCACCCAAATCACATAAAGCATAACACTCATGATCTTTAATTTTAATCTTTATAGTAGGTCCCCACTCATCATAAAGTTTTCTAGGTATAGAAACTTCCAAACTAAGTTTTTCATCAAAAGATTACATCAAGGCATCAACAATATGTTTGGTAAAAGCTTTATTTTGACTATAAGCATGAGGAGAATTCACAACGGATTGCAACAAGGAAATACAATCTTCTAAAGAACAATTATCATAATTAAATTCCTTGAAATCCAAGATAGTGAGTTCAATGCTATTTAAAGTCATGACCTCTCAAGTCCCACTTTTACCAAATTTAGCATCAAGATCTAAGAACTCCGAATCATTGGGACGCCTTTTAACTAAAGTTGACTCATCTCCAGTCCCATCATCATTAGGATTCATATTGCAAAACAAAGATCTAATAGGGGACACATCAATAACTTTAAGATCTTCATCATTATTTTCATGGAAACTAGAAGAACACGCTTTTATAAAGCAATCTTTCTTAGCACGCAATCTAGCGGTTCTTTCCTTGCACTCATCAATGGAAATTCTCATAGATTTGAGAGACTCATTGATATCATGCTTAGGAGGAGTAGATCTAAGTTTCAAAGAATCAACATCAAGCGAAAGTCTATCAATGTTCCTAGCCAAATCATCAAGTTGAGCAATTTTTCTTCAAGCAAGCCATTAAAATTCTTTTGAGAGATCATAAATTATTTCACATTATTCTCAAAATCAGAGGGCATCTTATTATAATTGCCACAAGAATTATTGCAGGAATTTCCATAATTATTAGAGGAATTACTAGGGGAACGGTCTAGGATTAAAGTTTCCTCTATAAGCATTGTTTCCAAAATTATTCCTACCAACAAAATTCACATCCATAGATTCATTATTATTCTCAATCAAAGTAGACAAAGGCATATCATTGGGATCAATAGGAGCACTCTTAGTAGTAAACAATTTCATAAGTTCATCCATCTTTCCACTCAAAACATTAATTTCTTCTATAGCATGCACTTTTTTACTAGTAGATTTTTTAGTGTGCCATTGAGAATAATTAGCCATAATATTATCAAGGAGTTTTATAGCATCTCCTAAGGCGATTTCCATAAACGTGCCTCCCGCGGCCGAATCTAAAAGATTTCTAGAAGCAAAATTCAAGCCGGCATAAAAAATTTGTATGATCATCCATAAATTCAAACCATGAGTTGGGCAATTGCAGATCATCAATTTCATTCTTTCCCAAGATTGGGCAACATGCTCATGATCAAGTTGTTTAAAATTCATAATATCGTTCCTAATAGTGATGATCTTAGTGGGAGGAAAATACTTAGAGATAAAAGCATCTTTGCACTTGTTCCATGAATCAATATTATTCTTAGGCAAAGACGAAAACCAAACTTTAGCACGATCTCTAAGTGAAAACAGAAATAAGTTCAATTTAAAAATATCATTGTTCGTATCTTTCTTCTTTTGCATCTCACACAAATCAACAAAGTTGTTTAGATGGGTAGCGGCATCTTCACTAGGAAGGCCGGAGAATTGATCTTTCATAACAAGATTCAGCAAAGCAGTATTGATTTCACAAGACTCAACATCATTAAGAGGAGCAATCGGAGTACTAAGTAAATCATTATTATTGGTATTGGAGAAATCACACAATTTGGTATTATCTTGTGCCATCGCGACAAGTAATCCAACACACAAGCAAACAGAAAAAGGCAAGCGAAAGAGAGAGGAGATTGGGAAAGAGAGGGTGAATAAAACGACAAGGGTGAAGTGGGGGAGAGGAAAACGAGAGGCAAATGGCAAATATGCGTGCTCCAAGGCACCGCACCATGCCCCACCCCTACACAAAGACTGCCACGCGAGGGTTCGCAACTGCCACGTTCGGATTGCGCTTGGCTCTTCGCCTCTTCGAGAAGACGAACAATGATGTTAATCCTACTTCTACAATATCGAATCCACTGCTGCATGTCCGTCCACCTCGTGCGGGAGGGATAGCGTGTAGCGAAAGCTTCTACTAGTCCTGCCAGCCACCACGCTCATGCGCGAGGGAGGGACACAGCTTCATTGACTTACTGCTCCTGCCTTTGCATCCATGATAGGTGGGCCCAACAGGTGGTTGGCCCACCTGTCATGCAGCCAAAGGCAGGTGCAGTTAAGGCACCAGAGCTCAGTCCGCGAGGGAGAAGGCATTGTAGTAATCAAACTTCTCGGTCTTGTACGAGTTGACGCGACACATCAAAGCACTGCACTCGATATAAGTCTTTTTACACATTTCAAATTGGACTACAACATATGGATGTATGTAGACATATTTTGCTTTGTATGTAGCCACTTGTTGCAATCTCCAAAAAGACTTATATTTGGAAACGGGGGGAGTACAACGCATGCATGCATGTCGTGACTTTCCTTTTGATACTTGCATGTGTTGATTTGATGCACCTTGCCAAATTTTGACTATAAATTTAACTAACCAAATTTTCATGCGTGTCACAAAAAATTACGGGGCTTTTTGGATTGTGACTATGTTTGTCTTATGTTGCCAAATTATTTTTCCCACACTTGCCACACTTTCCTAACTTCAGTTGCTCAAATTGTTAGACACACTTTGGCTTGCCTAAGGGAATCTTGCCACACTTTTTGTGTCTATGACATGTGGGGTTCACTGCTAATAAAAAAAATCTTGTCTTAGGTGTGGCTAGACTTATATTTAGAAATGGAGGGAGTAGAAAATATAAATAATAATGCATGTTGGGGAAACCCACGTTTTCGATAATTCTAGCCGTGGGCTTGTTCACAATTTTTACGAGGGGGTGGTTGTTCATTTAATGGAGGGACTTGTACCAGACTTGAACGATACAAAGCGCGACCTGGCACACCGTAACACCACTTGGAACAAGTGGGTAGCTATCTCAAAAAACAATCAACAACTAAAAAACGGCGACCTGGCATGTAGTACACAATTTTAAACGATTGTTTTGATGGAGTGAAAAAGGAAAATTATCCCACTATGTATATATAGGACAGAGCCTCTGCGCTTGCTTGCTAGGGCTGCTCTATTCACACACTCTCATCCTCTCCAGATCTAAACAAGATAGGGGTGGTAACACTGTCTTTCTCCCTTCAAAAAACACTGTCTTTCTATCCTCACCGCTGGTTACAGATCCGGACGTATCCCCCTCCGCCGGTGAAGGGGAGGAGGGGCAGCATTTAGGCCGTCGTCGACAGCAAGGGAGGAGACCCACTACCGGCCGCAGCGTTATCTCTAGCCAAGCACCGGCGCGGGAGGTCCTCTGATCCCTTCATCGTTGCCCTAGTGTGGGCGGATCCGGCCTCCCGCCGCCCACTTATCCACATCCCGACGACCTTCAGGTATATCTTCCTTCGAAACCGCCTTAGCTCTACTTCCCCAGCTCGCTACGTTGCTGCATGTGCATCATTTTCTACTCCCTCCGTTTCTAAATATTTGTCCTTTTAGAGATTTCAAATAGACTACCACATACAGATGTATATAGACATATTTTAGAGTGTAGATTCACTCATTTTGCTTCGTATGTAGTCACTTGTTGAAATCTCTAGAAAGACAAATATTTAGGAACAGAGGGGGTACCTCTCAGCCCCTCTCGATCGGATGGTCCAACGTCACCTATTTTTTTCTTCTATTGTTAGAGGTAAAACTACTTCATGGAGTCGAATCTTGTACTTGGTTCAAACAAGAAATAAAGTTGGGGTGGGGGAATTTAGTATGTACATCAGACTTGGTACAAACAGGAAGGAAAGGGGGTGAAAGTAGTACAGACTCGTCATCCAACCGGTCCCTTGGTCCAAAAGGGAAATACAGGGGTAACACTGTACACAGTGGTATGACCAGGACTAGATTTGCTATCCACACATAGGAGTAGGTGGCTAGAGTGAAAAAAAATGGGACCAACCCAGATATGTTTCTTGGATGTTTGTTTCTCGGGGCAAAAAACTATGAATCACCACTTTATGTCCCTGTTTAGGTACATGGTGTTGGACTGCTGGTGCACCCACTGTCCCATGCCCTTATACCAAATATTTAGTTGTTCTTAATCTAATGCCCCTGGTAAAATGAAGCCATGCCACTGTTATAAGCCATGACAAGTTTAGCCAAATGTTTTTTCCTGTAATTGTTTGAGACTCTTGACAGTTTCCTCTGTAGCTTTTTGTGC
Organism: Triticum dicoccoides; assembly: GCF_002162155.2. Classification (NCBI taxonomy): domain Eukaryota; kingdom Viridiplantae; phylum Streptophyta; class Magnoliopsida; order Poales; family Poaceae; genus Triticum; species Triticum dicoccoides. The sequence goes on from NC_041391.1 coordinate 544,464,194, forward strand.
AAACAGGGATATCCATTTCACCTGATTGCTGTTTTGACCTTTTGGTGCACTGCACAAAACTCTTCTTAAAAGAAGTGACTTTTGTGCTGTTTAACTGGAATGTTAGAATGGAACAGTTGGTTCATTTCGGTGGAACTGCACAAAGGGAGATCTGTGTTCCAATCCTCATCATCCATATTGGCGCCATAACCTTCCTTTAGGTAAGAATGATATTTAATGCATGTGTTCATCTCTATTTTGCGACTGCCATGAGAAAATAATGCTATTTTTTACTAGTACACTTGTACTCCCTCTCTGACAAAACTAATTCTGAAATAGAAGTCCAATCATGTACTAGGTTTCACCAACTGGTGAGGATAAAGAGAAACAGAGCATGAAGAGGAAGAAGAAGAAGAATAAACAGTGCTAAGGCGATCTTGCTGAAGCCAGAGGCCTCAGTCGAGGCCATTCAAGGGCTCCGACAACGACTACCTTACATGTGAGACGATCCTCCAGGGAGCCCTTCCACTTCTTCTATCTCACTTAATTAATTAGGAGTACTTAAGTACCACTAATTTATTGCTGCCTAATTTTCCTGTCGGAGTTAAACAAATCTTTAGTAGCACCCTATGTTGAATCATGTATGTGTGTATGTTTGTCTATGGAGGTGAATCATGTGGTGGAGTAGGGAGGAAATATTATTAGTGTCATGACATAATAGTGCTATTATTTTGCATGTCAATTTATTGCCATTGGTTCAATGAGGCAATGTTTTGCGCATTGTCCATCATGAATTTGATGCTACTGTTAGAGTAATATGCTAATGTGTTTCTATCCTTTCTCACTAAGCTAATGAAGGTTTCACCTTGTTCCTACTTGTGAAAATAGGGATCATGTTGTGCCAATCATACATTTTAGTGGAACTACACAAGACAATACAATGAACTGTATCCCAGCCAGTGCTTTAACTCTGGTGGAAGTTCTTGATAATCTTTCGATATAATCTCAGCACTGGTAAACAAGAGTGATTTCAACCATACATTTGAAGTGCACAAAAATATATACTATTGAGTGATTCCAGTGAGTGCTTTATCATCTGTTATGGGACTACATGAATAAGCTTTTTTCCTCAGGTTGGTATGGGCCTAAGGCCTTCATCCATATTAGTTTGTTGTCATCTCTATTTGTATCGTGCTACTGTCATGAGAAACTCCTTTATCTTTGCACGTTAAAGTTTTGCAACCTATGATACATGGCAATGCTTTGAGTGTTGAGCTAATTGGCACTGATTAAATAAACTAATACCTCTCTTTAAGCAAGACTACTATGTTGCTAACTTTACCCATTAAGATAATGAGGGTGCTTCTATTTGTTAGTGTATGTTTCATCAACTAGTCGCAATATTACAGTAATCTCACTCTCTCAATATATGTGCCAACAGGGATGCTCGATTTTGGTGGAACCGCACAAAAACTTTGGGTGCTTCATTGCCTCGACAGCTTCCGTCCTTTCCTGTTAGTCGCTAATCTGGGCCTGCTTTCTTCCTTTGCTGTCAGTCGCTTCGCTTATCTCGGCTTCCAGTCAAAGGAAATAGTAATTGATATGCTACCTCACACAGGTTGGTACTGGTCTTTATCCTGATTATTGTGCTTGTCATGTATTGGTAATTTGGTATTGTGCTACTGTTTGACGATTTTACAAATGAGTAACTTGGAGCCTGAACTCGCAGGCAAATCATTGCATTGGGTGATTTCAGTAGAACTGCACAAAAAGATCAGATGGACATATACTTATGCTGCTGGTATGTACTCCAAAGTTCACTCAAACAAGCATCGATGTTGACAAGAAGTGTCTATATTCATTCGAGTATCAACCGGCGTCAACCAGTTGTCAAACTCCAAGTATTAGGAGAGTGGACGCCAAAAATATTGCTTGGCGCATAGCCCAGAAAAACACAGTCCAGTCGTTGGTCCCAACTTGTGCCTTTTGGTTATCGACAGATATGGTAGCGAACTATATGGCATGGAGTCTATAGATTTCAGACAAATTGGTTGATGCGTATATTCATCTGGCACTTAATCAGTCTGCACGCCAGGGATGCTCCATTTCAGTTGAACTGCACAAAAAATTTAGGTGGTTCATTTTCTCAACCGCCTCCTTTCTCGTCTGCAATGTAGAATTTTGGCGAGCTACAGGACCAAGATGAGCCAGTTAACTAGTTGGATGAAAGTAGTGGCCAAGTTGCTCAAACCTCCCTCGGCACGAGGTCACTATTTGAGGATAAACCTACAAGCAAAGTTCGGATTGTCTGTGCTGCCGCTTATGTACTTGAAAGTTTACTCGTACAAGCATTAATTTTAGCAAGAAGTACCTCCGACTGAACACCATTTACCAGTCTATACCCTAGGTAATTAAAGTTCGTCCATGGATCATATTGGCTGTGATCTCAATCATTTGGATGCATAATCATATTGAACATATGTATATCTGAATTTTTTGTGAATTATCTATGAATATTGTCGTGTGATCTATCAATCATTTAGATGCATAGACATGCTGAACTTGTGTATATATGAATCTTTTGAGTTGTTGAGAGTGAATGTTGGCTATGAATATAAACGTGTCCTGTGAACCTGAGTTTGATACGAATGTTTACCTTTTCTGTTGTACTTGTGTGTGAACTTGTTAGTATGCCTACTGTGGGGTATGTGACGTGTGGGTGTCAATGACACACCTTCTTCACGAGAAGAATTGCACCTGCTTTGTTAGGGTAGCAACGGCGCATCAGCTCTTTTTAATATTTTTGCTCTGTCTTCCCTCCTCCCCCGCTCAACCCCTGCCATAATGTTTTCAGCCTCAAAACAAACATAGTACTACATTGTTTTTGGGGCTTGATGAAAAATCGATTGCTGGTTTCTGTAGGTTGGCTCGCCCAGCAAATGGGCTGCTGGTCCACCACGGACTGGGAGGCTAAAAATACAAGTTGTATGGTGCATAGGCAAGTAAAAAAACGCCATCGAGAGCCATCCACTGAAGAAAAAATCGCTCCTGATGTGCTTCTTCAGTCGTGCCGCCGCCCCCCTCTTTAATCCAGTTCGCTCGGGGATCTGGTATCATTTTTTCCGAAGGGCGAACAAGTATCAGCTAAGCCTAGGTTTTGTATTTTAACATGCGTAGCCCACGACATACGGAGACAGTGGTTTCAACTTATTTTTTTAGGTCCATACCGGCCTATGTTTTTTTTCTTAAAGATCGGTAGCCCATTGTATTTTTTTAATAAAACGCAGGTCTCTGTTCTATTCATCTATATATAAGAATAATAATGTTGTTTCCAATTTATGTTTTCCCTTCTAACCACATTATATATATTTATATTATTACTATTATCGTATATTTTATAGAGACTTATATATACATTATAAAAACATCCCACGTGTTATTAACTCATAAAAGTAAATGTTTAACAGAAGTTGGCAAGGAAAATCCTGGGTTTTTTTTACTCACATGCAAGGAAAATCCCGGTGATTGCGTACAAAAGCTTGCAAAGATTTTAAGGACCAATGTAATAATAACACGCCTGTTTTTATTTTGAGCAATAACTCGCTAATTTGTTAATTATATATAAAAATGTGTCTCTCCAGTTTATTTTTTGATATTAATTGCTCCTTCTAACATAACATTATATATATAACGAGCCCAGCTAATTCGTGTATTTCAATGAAGTGCAAATGGGCTGGGATTTCTTAGAAAATATAAATGGGCCGCATTGACGCGAAATTATTTGTTCACCCAGCCCAGCAAATGGACTGTACATTCTAGAAAACATGGGTTAAATATATGCCACATTTTTGCAGGCTGACATGTGGGCCAATAGGTCGAAGCCTACGTAGGGCGTTGTCAACTTGGTCAACAAATGATTATGACATCCACAACCATTGGATTTATATCCAACGGCCGGCATGCACCTTCAATCTCTCGTCTTCTTCCTCCAGCATCGCCGGGACCGCCTGGTCCGGCCTCCGGCGGCTAGCGGATCTGCTTAGCACGCATCGCTGTGAAGCGCTACCCCACCGCCGGCCAGGCTATCCCTCCACCCCTCCACACCTCCTGTTATTCTCCACCGATTGTAGCCCCACGCCGCACCAGAACCAGTTATAACCCTTCTCCTCTCAATCTGCGACTCCACTGCCGCGTCTTCCCATCTCCGAGTCGTTCCCGTCTGGGGCCTCACCGTCGTCCACCGCCTCGTGGAGCTCGGTGCGGCGTGGTCAACAAACGAGTCATCGGAAGAGGACTGTACATGAAGAGCATGATGGCTGGGACCCATGAGGTCCATGGTCGCATGCAAGGAAAGTTTCTCCTTATTAAGCTAAAAAAATGTTTCCTCCACCTGACAGCTGGGACCCACTAGCTGTATCTTCGCACGGAAGGAAGTGCCTCCTTGTTATGTGAAAAAAAATATTCCTCCCGTTGACAGTTGGGACCCGTCAGATTTGGTGTCTGACTTGTGGGCCTACTAAGTGAACGTGTACGCAGGGCTTTGTCAACTTAATCAACAAATGATTCTAGCAGCTGGACCGTTGGATGTTAATCCAACAGTTGTGCTCCTTCTTCAACCTCTGTTCTTGCTCCTCTCTCCCGTGGGCGGCATCGCGGTTGTGTTGTCGGGCAGCCGAACCAGTCAAGTTTCCCACTCCTCTCCATCTGTGACTCCACTGCCCCATCTACCCCATCTCCGGGTCGTTTCAGTCTAGGGCCTCGCCGTCGTCCACCGGCCTTGGTGCGCTCGGCATGGTGTGGTCAACGTGGTCAACAACAAAGAGTCATCGGAAGATGACTGTACATGAGAGGCTGACAGTGGGGACGCACCACGCCCATGGACACATGCATGCAACAGAATGCGGCGTGGTCAACGTGGTCAAAGAACGACTTCCATCGGAAGTGTACTGTACGTGGAGAGGCTGACAACTGGGTCCACGGCCGCAGCAAGGAAGTGCCTCCTTATTACGCGGAAAATAATGATTCATCCACCTGACAGCAGGGACCCATTGGACGGGCCATCGTATTTTGTGAAAAAACGTTCCCCCTGACTGCTGGGACCCATCGGACGGGTCACCGTATTTCGCGAAAAAACGTTCCCCCCGCTGTCAGCTCGGACCCATCGGAAGTGCCTCCTTATTATGCAGAAAAAAATGAATACTCCCCTGCTAGCTGGGACTCACCTTGGTGGGAGGCTGACTTGTGGGCCTACTAAGTTGACGGGGACGGAGGGCTTTGTCAACTTAGTCAATATGAACGATTCTAGATCCAGTGACCGTACGATGTCCATCCAACGGCCGTAGTGCTTCTTCAACCTCTGGTCTTCTTGCTCCAGCCGCCCAAACTAGCGCTAGTCGTGTCACGTGCTCCTGCCTCCCGTGGTCGGTTGTGATGCCGCGGAGGCCTCATCGCCCCTTACTACTCCCACCGCTAGCCAGGCCATCCCTCTACTCACCCACACCCCCTGTTATTCTGCGGCGACGTAGTCAATAAACGAGAGAATTGCACAACGAGCGGCTGACACCAGGGACCCAGCAGCTCGCCTAGTTATTTTTGTTTTGGGTTAATTTGATAAATGCCACTCCAAATCTGGTGTTTTCGAGAAATGCCACTGCAACTTCCAAACTTTGAAAAATGCCATTTCATGCCATTTCCAGTGGCACTTTTCGAAGTCTGGAGTGGCGTTTTTCAAAGTTTGCGAAAATTGCAGTGGCATTTTTCAAAGTTTGGAAATTGTAGTGGCATTTTTATGAATCGCCATAATTGGAGTGGCATTTATCTAATTTGTTTTTGAGACGGAAGCAGGGTGTCAACTGGGCTGTGCGGGGCACTCTAGCCTGTCTAGACAGCCTTTTCTTTTATGTTTACCACAGACTAGCCCAGTAGTTTTTTTTCTTTATGAAAATGGCTAGCCCAGTTTTTTTGTGGTTTGTCAAGTAAGTCGCTTTGTCAGGCCTGTTGGGCTGCAAATCTTTCAAGACGAGGATAGCTTCATTCGGCTGGCCGAGAAAATGGCCTATCAGTAATGAGAAATGGGTTGTACATTTTTAAAACACATCAAACCGACAATTAGTTTCAATTTTCTTTTTTCATTTCGAGATTTTAAATCGCATTGATTTTTATGTGTGAACAATTTATTGGATTTTATATTGATATACATCTATTTTTAAAATCAGTTCAAATGTGACTCAAAATTTCGGGATTAAAAACAGTTCAGACCGCACCGACATATGCAAAATTTCGTATAATTTTTTAACCGTGACCACAATATGGGCTGTAATGCTAACAAAAAGAATATGGGCTCCAAAAAAACCGTGAGCAAATGGGCTGTAAATTATTAGAAATAATGGCAGATGGCCTATATGCTGTTTTCCACAGATTTGAGGCTTTCCTAAAAAAAGGTTGACGCACAAGCAGTAACTGTTGGATGTCCATTCAACGGCTGTCGTGCTTCTTCAATCTCTGCTCTTCCTGCTCCAGCCGCTCAAACAAGCGCCGGCGGGACTGCCTGCTCCCTCCTCCCCGCGGTTGGCTGTGATGCCGCGCAGGCCTCACAGTCCCATCATACTCCCATCGCTGGCCTAGCCATCCCTCTACTCACCCACACCTGCTTTTATTCTTCGGCGAGGGCAGATGAACTAGTAAACCCTCGTACAGTCGTACGCCCCTCCGCGTGGGAAACAACTACCGAGTCTTCCCTAGCTCCGTGTTGTTCCCTTCCTAGGCCTCGCCGTCGTCCACCGCCCTGGTGCTCTCGGCGCGACGTGGTCAACATGGTCAACGACCGACATGCATCTGAAGTGGACTGTACGTGGAGAGGTTGACAGCTGGGTCCACGGCCGCAGGCAAGGAAATGCCTCCTTATTACGTGCAAACTAATGATTCCTCCACCTGACATCTAGGACCCACCGAAAGGGCCTCTGTATTTCACGAAAAAAACATTACCGCCGATGACAGCTCGAACCCACCAGCTATATCTTCGCACGCAAGGAAGTGCCTCCTTATTACGCACAAAAAATGAATAGTCCCCCTGCTAGCTGGGACCCAGTATAGTGGGCCTACTAAGTTGACGGGACGGAGGGCTTTGTCAACTCAGTCAATATGCTCGATTCTACCTCTAGTGACCGTACGATGTCCATCCAACGGCCGTAGTGCTTCTTCAACCTCTGATCTTCTTGCTCCAGCCGCCCAAAGCAGCGCCGGTTGTGTTGCCTGCTCCTGCCTCCCGTGGCCGGCTGTGCTACCGCGGAGGCCTCACCGCCCCCATACTACTCCCACCGCTGGCCAGGCCATCCCTCCACTCACCCACACCCCCTGTTATTCTGCGGCGACGACAGTCTCACACCGCAGCTGAACCAGTGAACCCTCATACTCCTCTCCGCGTGGGCATCCACTGCCACGTCTTCCCCGGCTCTGCGTCGTCCCCTTCCTAGGCCTCACCGTCATCCACCGCCATGGTGTTCTCGGCGCGGCATGGTCAATGGGGTCAACGACCGACTTCCATCGGAAGAGTACTGTACATGGAGAGGCTGACAGCTAGGTCCACGACAGCGTCAAGGAAGTGCCTCCTTATTACGTGGAAAATAATTATTCCTCTGCCTGACAGTAGGGACCCACCGGACGGGCCACCATATTTCGTGAAAAAATGTTTCCCCCCTGACTGCTAGGACCCACCGGGCAGGCCACCATATTTCGCGAAAAAATCGTTCCCCCCGCTGTCAGCTCAGACCCACCGGAAGTGCCTCCTTATTACGCACAAAAAAAATGAAAACTCCCCCTGCTAGCTGGGACTCACCTTAGGAGGCTGACTTATGGGCCTATTAAGTTGACGGGGACGGAGGGCTTTGTCAACTTAGTCAATATGAACGATCATAGCTCCAGTGACCATATGATGTCCATCCAACGGCCGTAGTGCTTCTTCAACCTCTGGTCTTCGTGCTCCAGCCGCCCAAAGTAGCGCCGCTCGTGCCGCATGCTCCTGCCTCTCGTGGCCGACTGTGCTGTCGCGGAGGCCTCACCGCCCCCTACTATTCCCACCGCTGGCCAGGCCCTACGGCGACGGCAGCCTCACACCGCAGCCGAACCAGTGAACCTTCGTACTCCTCTCCGCGCGGGCTTCCACTGCCGCGTCTTCCCTGGCTCCGTGCCGTCCCCTTCCTAGGCCTCACCGTCGTCCACCGCACTTGTGCTCTCGGTGCGGCGTGGTCAATGTGGTCAACGACCGACTTCCATCGGAAGGGTACTGTACGTGGAGAGGCTGACAGCTGGGTCCACGGCAACCGCAAGGAAGTGCCTCCTTATTAATACCAACATAATGATTCCTCCACCTGACAGCAGGGACCCACCAGATGGGCCACCGTATTTCACGAAAAAAAAATCCCCCCTGACTGCTGGGACCCACCAGCTACATCTTCGCACGCAAGGAAGTGCGTTCAGGCAAAAAAATGATTTGCCCCCCTGACTGTTGGGACCCACCAGCTACATCTTCGCATGCAAGGAAGTGCCTAACAGTCGGGACCCACCTGGTCAAAGCGTACGTAGTGTTGTTATTTTGGTCGCGAACGTGTATGTACATACTGGTCGACGTATTGGCGCGCACGTGTCGTAGTAGAGGCGCACACGTAGCATGTACACGTATGTACAGCGGCCAGTGTGCAAGATAGAAAATATGGCCACGTACGTACATACGGGCGGGGTCTCGAACGCCTACTCGCGCATACGTACGGCCAGGCTCGTGTACATGGCTAGGTCGAAACGGAGAAACAACATTGTCGTCGTGTTCATGGGGAGCCAACCGGCTGGGTCGGAACGGAATGCGTCGTCGTGTTCATCGGGAGGGCTTGGACGGAATAGCCGATGGAAACGAGGCCTGGCGTACCGCAGAACGGAGGAAACAACCTTGTGTTCGACCGGCCACGTTCGAAACGGGATCCTGTTCATCGGGAGGGGTCTGGCGTACCGCAAAACGGAGGAGAAGGACTTGTGTTGGACCTCCTACGGTCGAAACGGGGTCCTGTTGATCGGGAGGGGTGTGGCGTACCACAAAACAGAGGAAACGGACTTGTGTTGGAGCGCGACGGCCGAAACGGGGTCCTGTTCATCAGGAGGGGTGTGGCGTACCGCAAAACGGGACTCCACGGGATACTATTCATCTCCACCGTCGACCTCCTCCAGCCTCCACGGGTTACTGTTCATCCACCGTCGACCTCCTCCAGCCTCCACCTGCGACTGTTCATCCACGGGCTCCTATTCATCCAGCCTCCACCGCGCGCTACTCCATCGGCTACTGTTCAACCAGCCCTCTCCACGGGCTCCTGTTCAACCACCCCTCCACGGGCTACTGTTCATCCACCACTCCACCGTCTACTGTTCATCCAGCCCTCCACAGGGTCGTCTTGTTCATCTAACCCTCCACGGGGTCCTGTTCATCCAACCCCAACCGGCTCGATCGATCAGGGTCCTGTTCATCCAGAGGCAACACCACGGGGTCCCGTTCATCCACCCCCACCGGGAACTATTCATCCAAACCCTCCCAGCAACGCTCACTGTTCATCCAGAGGCAGCATTGATCGGCTTCAGTTAGCAGCAGTAGCGAAGGAATCGCTCGATCGGGTTCAGTTAACAGCCATCGATCGATCGCTCGGGTTCAGTAACGCGTAGCCAGCAGTGCAATCACTCGGGTTTAGTAGGCGAACGCCTTGCTCGGGTTCAGTTAGAGTCCAACGCCTCGCACCCACGCGTGTGTGTGTACGAGAGAAACCCGCAAACCTCCGTGCATCGCTCGGCCCCGACCACCCACCGTAATCGGGAACTCCCTGATATTTTCCTCGCCCTCGCTTCTACCATGGTTTTTTCTGTCATGGACGGCCCAAAGAATGCCATGCAGCTGCGTCTCCGGCTCGCCCAGGACGAAAAGCCCATTTTCTATCATGATTTTTTGTCATAGAAGTAGGAGCCCACCACATCTATGATGATACCGGGTTTTGTCACAATTATCGTCATAGAAGTGTCATAAGTATGATAGAAAAAAAGTCGTTCAGCCCAAAATGTCATGGATGTGTCTTTTTTTGTAGTGCTCCACGACATGCGGATGTCTTCCACATCTTGAACCAACGTCGGGCACCCTTGAATAGATCAGCCAACCCTTCCATACTTTATGGAGAGACTTCGGAAGGCCATAAGGCTTTGGCCATATTCTTCATCACCTTCCGAGCATGCTCGTGCAACTTGGCCAGCTCCTTCAGAATGTCGCTCTGTAGAACTGACATTTCCTCCTCGGGGCGACTGGTCAACATACTTGTATCAACCGAATTACCATATTCCGCATTATATGATTCTATCAACAACCCGGACGGTTCACAAGACATACCGAATATGCCGCCCTTCAGTTTCTGGTTTCCTTGTTGTGCCTCTAAGAGTTGAGTCTTCAAGCTCTTTATCTCTCCGACTTGTTTCTTCACTTCCTCTTCAAGTTTTTTATCGTTGCCATAGTACATTGGGGCACTCTTTATTTCTTCAAGCTCCGGGTCAGTGCGTTGTTCTTCTCCTTGAGAGCCTCTAGTCATCAAACGATCCTTAAATCGGTTTTGTTCACCCGCTTTAACTCTCGGGGGCTACTACTACTATCTATCCATTAAGTTCCTGAAATTGTTTTACCTGCATCTCCTTTGAGAACAGGCGAGCGACCCCGGTGAGTCCATCCCGGATAGCTCGGATATGCACCTATAGTGCTTAAGGCGTTAAACTCTGGCTCCGTCAAGGCAGGGGTGTGTAAGGCTTCTTTTAAGTGATGATGGTTCATCGCACTCTCAATTTCAGAGTTGGTTATGGACATCTCATCCGGCTCTCCGTGAGACGAGCGAGTCTGTGTTGCATCAGCATGCGTCCCCTTACCCACGATGCGCCATATACCCCTCCTGCGATGATAGAGGGAGGATTTGAATGAGGGCCTGACTTCACGACCGAATATTAACAAAGAAGTATATACCTCTTCGATGGTGGAGCAGGTTCAGCAGTGCTGCCAACCTCCTTTCCTTTTGCACAACCCTTCCACAAAGATGCTGACCTTTTCTTGGTCGCCCTCCCTTGGGTGCGGCCTGCTGAGCGCCAATCCTGCGAAACATGGTCTAAGGTGGAGGATAAGGAGACAAGTGCGTGGGAGTATCCCTCTTCTGAGAATACAATTTCCAAACACTTACCTTCACGAAGGGATAGAGGTCGGGGTAGTCAGCCATAATGGACACCTCCGAGCCATCAAGGCTCGCCTGATAGTAGACTCCATCTTTGAACTCTACAAATGTGTCTGGATCCTCATGGAATCCGGGGTCTTCATTGCGATCATGATCCTCTGGCAGGGGGGCGGGACAATTAATGTTCTCAATAATCTGCCTCTATGACTGTTCAAAAAATAAATAGCCAGGATATCCGGTCAATGCATCCCTATGGATAAAAGAGCATTAAGCAGTTGGGAAACTTACCCATTCAATAGGAGTATACATGGAGTAGGCTTCTCGGCATTTTACACGCATGAAGTCTTCTTCTTCTCCTTTGTAGAGGTCGGCCAGAGCTGCCGCTGGCTATCCAGACTCTTTCGCCTGTAGCGGGATGCGTCGTCCTCCCCGTTGTAGTTCCATAGGGGAGTTACTCGGGATTGAAGTGGCTGGATGCATCTCTGTATCGTGATAGCCATAACTTCCACTATGGAGAGTCCGGAATGGGTCAATATCTTGATCTTGTTTACCAAGTTCATCACCTCTGTACTGTCTTCTTGGGCGAAGGATTTGGGACGCCAGTTGTATAGCTTCTTCAAGGGGGCGCTGGAAAATTCTGGCAGTCCGCGCCGAACAGGGTCCGGAAGGGTTACATCATCGATATAGAACCACTCCGAAGACCATTCGGCAGATCCTTTCTTCGGAGTCCCGACGGGGTAGCTGGATTCGGCTATACGCCATACCTCGGCCCCGCCCATTTCAAAAATAGACCCGCCGGTCTAATGGCGGGGGACGAGGCAGAAGAACTTCTTCCATAGTTCGGAGTGAGCCTCGCAGCCCAAAAACAATTCACAAAGGGTGACAAAGTCGGAGACATGTAAAATAGAACCTGGCGTGAGGTTGTGCAGCTGGATCTCGTAGTGTTCCCTAAGGAAGGGGTGGATTGGGAATCCCACGCCCCTCAAAAGAAATGAGGTGAAGCACACCCTCTCCCCTTGGCTGGGATTGGGGAAGTTCTCCGCCAATGCATCAGCACCTATAGTGGTTAGCCCCGCCCGTACGGAGACTAGATCTGAGCTGGAGGTGGGATACGGAACAACTCTGCCAGTCCCCCTCTTGAGGGCCATGAGGACACAAGGAGGAACCAGGGGCGCTCGCCATGGTCTGTTTTTTGTGACTTGCTCTGTTGCTTTTGGTGTGATGCGAGATGACGGTTTAGAGCTCTCGCCTCGCTTTATAGGCGCGGTTTGTGCCTGCCAAGAATATTAAAATACAAGGATATCGGACCGTTCGCATTCACTCGGGCGCGTGGAAATCGAGGCGATGGCAGGGAGGAATCATAAAGACTAGACACGGAAGTCGATGTCGGACTATCTTCAATCCGGAGTATAATGGAGAACCCGCCTTGCAAAGCCGAAGACTTGCGTCTGCATACTACGTCGACATTGAAGGCAAGTTCAGGGGCTACTAAGGGAGTCCTGGATTCAGGGGTCCTCAGATGTCCGGCCTAGGAGTATGGGCCGGGCTGCATGGGTCGTACAGGATCAAGTCGAAGATCATCTACCGTGTTCGGATGGGACTTCTCAACACGTGGACGGCAAGAATAGAGTCTGGAGGTTTCCTTCCCTGATAAACCGACTTCGTACAATCCATATACCCCCTCCGGTGTGTATATAAACTGGAGGGGTTAGTCCGTAGGGGGCAACTTTTCACCATCATCAGAATCCTCATAGGCTAGACATCTAGGGTTAGCCACTACGATCTCGAGGTAGATCAACTCTTGTAATCCTCATATTCGACAATCATAATCAAGTAGGAGTAGGGTATTACCTCCATCAAGAGGGCTCGAACCTGGTTAAACGTCGTGTCCCTTGGCCTCGTATTACCATTGATCCTTAGGCGCACAGCTTGGGCCCCCCTACCCGAGATCTGCCGGTTTTTACACCGACACCAGGGGCAACCCCGCCATACCCAATGGATACCCAGAGTGCTTTAGCTCGATGGCTAATCGGATGGTTTGCTGATGCTTTGAATGAGGAGAAGGAAGGAACGGTGCAGGCTATCTACGGCCTTTGGTTGGCCAGAAATGAGGCCAAAGATGGGAAGAGAATCAAGGCCCCCATGAAGTGGTTTTGACTGTGATTAGCCATATGCAAAAGTGGAAGGAAGTTCATCCAGCAAAGTACCAGACTCCGCACCAGAAAGAGAAACAAAAATGGGAGCCGCCGGATGAAGGGTGGATCAAGATAAATTCAGATGGAGCAGTCTCGAAAGCGGGTGACAAGGGTGGCAGAGGAGGTGTTCTCAGGGATCACAATGGGGCTTTTGGAGCAGGTATGTGTCATCATTTTCCCAATATTGTTGATCCAGAGTTGACGGAAATCCTGGCATGCAAGCAAGCTCTTCGTCTGGCAAGAGAAATCAATGCGGAGAAGGTGCAAGTGGAGCTTGACTGTCAAGGGGTGGTTCATATGTTGAATCACCCACCAAGAGATCTGTCTGCAGACCTTGGGTGCAAGAAATAAAGTCTTTGATGCGATCGTTTTCAGAGGTAAAGGTGTCTTGGGCTAGGCGTTCTACGAATGTTGCCGCGCATAAGTTTGCGAAAGAAGGTGTTGGTGATGAACTTTGTAAGGTTTGGGTGGGGGCTCCCCCTGACTTTGTTCTGGATGTAATTTCGGACGAGATTCCAAACTTTGAACTCTAAATAAAGCGGCAATATTAACCCTAAAAAAAAGACCCCACCGCCCAGTCGCGCATGAAGATGTAGTTTGACGGAAATTTTCATACTGTAGATGAGCTCATGCTACTCCTTTGTTTAGGACGATTTCTCATCGGATGAGGAATTTGACTTGCTCGAGGAAGAGAACATTGTTTTGCTCGTAGCGATGCACAAGTGAAAGAAGCCGAAGCATGTCGGGTTCGTGTTTGGCCATGACTACATACAAGGAAAACGGGTAGAGGCGCACGAAAACTGATGCGCAACTATTTTGGTACTCCACTGGTTTTTTCCATAGAGGTGTTTTTGTCGCCAGAATGTTCAAGGATTTATTTATGCAAGTATTTTGCAATTTTGTGAAGCAACATGAGTAAGGAATTGCATCGTTTTACTTGGACATAGCACTAAGCAAAAGCTCACTGCCATATTGTGCATGATGGCCTATGGTGTTCCAGCAAATTACATTGACGACAATTTGCCAATGCCAGATAACACTTCTATCTTTTATGTCAAACAATTTTGCGAATGCACATTTTGCAAAAACTTTAGCTGTTCGGTACAAGATGTCCTTGCATTCCTCACTGCTTGTAATTTGTGGTCATCAACTCAATACCTTTTCCAGAAAAGGAATTAAATCTGATGATTTGGAGGCGATTAATATGAAGTGTTTTACCCTACAAATAGATGACATTTTAAGGAGAAATATGGTATGATTGTTTTTATCATCTATAGCCTATTTTGTCAACACATATTTGAAGTATTATCATATTTAGGTAAAAGCTGCGACCCATGAATGCTCCCTAACTATTCTTTTTTTAACACAATACAGATGCAAGCTCATATATACACGCATACACTCACCCATATGAACGCACACACGCACATACTACCCCTATGAGCACCTTTAAGAGACCGAGCCGGCATGCCATCTTAAGATTTTACGAAGTCACCGTAGACCCATGAGTCGAATTGGATTTCCATCTCTCCGTTCCATTCTAGGTTCATCCTTAGTCAAACTTTTTAAAATTTGACAAAGCTTATAATTATTTACTAATAACTACAACAATAACTATAAATGCTTACAAACTTTTTCCAAGACTTGGTTAAACTTAAAAGTTTTACTTAGGACAAAGCTAGAACTTCAACTAATTTCAAAATGAGGAAGTGCTTTTTGTTATTAATGTAAAAGAAGGCAAGACTTACCTCTTTTTAGATAGTACATTTTACCTTTTTTTGGGCGAGAAAGACCAAAATTACTTTTTTTAGGCAAAGAAAGACCAAGCTATTTGAGCAAATTCTACGAAGCAGGCCGCATGGTGTAAGTTGGTCTGACATTACCTTCGTCATGGGCCAGGCCAAACCAGCCCAAATTACGTCCACGTATCAGAATGGCCGTCTCCTCACGCCTGCCCCTCTCTTCTTCGGCTCTTCCCTCTCCACTCGTTCCCCTCCCCACCGCCCACAGCCCCACGTCCCTGCCTGACGCCGACGCCGCACACCGCACACCGCTATCGCCCGGGGCCCAACCGCTCCATCCGCCCGCACGAGCGCCTCTTCCCGCGGCCGCACGGCGCGCGCGCCCCGGCAACTCCAAGGAAGCCGCTGCCCTTCTCCGCCGCTCCAGTTCCTCGATTCTAAACCCCTAGAACAGTGAGCACCACCAGCGGAGCACCGGATACTCCGGCGGCTTCCCATCCTTCGCGCAGCTGCGCACCCCTGCACCGCCTCTCTCTCCGGTCCTCCCCCGCCGCACTAGCACGCTCCGGGTCTTTCACCCCCGCCCCGTTCGCTCTCTGGAGCTTAATGGTATTCCTCCTGGCGCTTCACGAACTGGGCGCTGCGGGGGTCACGAAGGGTGTCTGCTGGCCGGCCGGCGGCCGCCCCAATGATCGCCCCCTCCTCTGCGCAATCATGGCTTAAGGTATTCCGATTCGGACACTTCGCTTGTTACCTTACTGAAGCTGAACCCCTACATTGCCTGAAGTGAGTCGCTCCATTTCAGGGTGGCAGCGAGAGTCATCTAGCTAGGGCGATCTCCTTAGAGTTTCGGTGGGGGCGCTCCAAAATGATGTGCTCCAGAATGAGGTATTGTTTTGTGCATATCTAGTATCTTTTTCTGCTACTTTGTGTCAGCACTTGACTAGCGACTAAGGCAGGGAAATTAACTGCATTTGTTTCGGTTGCAGGTTTAGGAATGCTCTTGGTTCTCGTCTCTTCCGGTGGTGTTCACGTGATAAACACACGTCCGTGCGGAAGCTGTTGGAGGTGGATGGGATATCAGAGAGATCAAAGCTCCTCAACAAAGTATGCGAGTTCCCGCTGATTGGTTGCTGCAACTTGTTGGTTTTAACCCCCAGATTTTTGCCATGCATCAATATTGAGTTTGTTTTTGTCTATTTCATCTCTTTACACATTCTAGTCCTAATATAATTGTTTTACTTTTCCAAGTTCTCTAACCAATATTTGCATATTCCTAGTTTTGATGCCATGTGTAGCTTTTGATAATCAAAATTGTTTCCTTTTGTGCATGGAAAATGTTAACTAGAGACCAGATCCACATATTATGAATTAGAAAAGGATCCGTTCTTTGTTTGCCATGCTTTGATATTATATTATGACTTACTATCATTGTGGCTTTCCTTAAGCTCATCGATGAATCTATCCAGTGGTCCCTGATTTTTTTCCCATTTGCGTAATTGTCTGTTTAATGCTGCCTTTCACCAATTTATACACAAAATTGATATCATCCATTTTTTATCGACAAATAAATGGTGAGCATACTCTGAAATATGTGTCTGTGGTCGCAGGTGCCTGTTTTGATGGGCTATAGTAACACACAATATTTAATGGAGCAAGAAAGAGTCCGCAAAGAATCTGCCACGGAGTTGATCAGTGTCTTGAAAGAAATTGATTTTGCAGAAATTTCGGCTAAGTTCCCATGCATAAAAATCGGTGACTCATCACCAATTGAACTATATGATGATTCTGCTGGTATGGAGTGCAAAGAAACCATGCTTTCTGGAAACCTCACGAATTTCATCCTAGAATCTGGTGGAAATTTGGAGACAAATCGTGAATTTGCTGACAAGTGCCACCCATCAGGTCCATCTCCAGCAAATGTAAATGATCTTTCAATCAGTGAAGAGAGTTCTCTCATCACTCAGCATATTTCTGGTGAACCAGCAGTTGATGGGGAAGTTTGCCCCGAGTTATTAGCTGATGCTACAACTGCTGATGGTAATGTCTTGGACAAAAGTAAAAGGTGTTTGCCTGGAGAACCGGCATTTGTTACAGAAGCTTGTCCTGAGTCATTAGCTGATGCTACAAGTCCTGATAATAATATCTTGGACAAAGATATAAGGTCCTTGCCTGGAACAACTAGTAAGCAATATCGTAAGCTAGAGGACGGTGGTTTCCATACGGTAACAACAGAAGAGCCACTTCACTTTTGTGTTATCTTCAAAATTTTATGAAATTCTTCACATTTGATTTGTTTCTTGTTATAGATCCGCAAATTGCTGCAGCATTTCCCTAGGACCTATGCTGATCTACAAAATCCTCAAGGTCTAATAGAAGATGGACAGTACATCATGTTCTTTGGAACTGTTATATCTTCCAAGTAATTCTATATTTACATATGAGAGGTTTCTTGACATTTTCTTTGGCACCAAAGCCACATGTTAACTGTGCTTCAGTCCAGGCTCATTGACATGTGGCATGCACCGTTGTCCTGGCTTCACTTTACAGTAGCTGTCTTCATGCCCTTTGGATCATTAGTACTGTACAGCGTATATTCATCAATGTTTGATGATTAAGCCTTTATTATTTTGGAACAAAGTAGTAGAACTGTGACACTATGGCAGCTTTGTTCCTCTTGGATGTAGCCCTTCATAGTTATAGACATAACATAGTTTATGACGTGATAGAGGCATAGAGCCATACAATTCATGTGCATGTCGAATAAAGCTTAGAGAAATAATTGGTATTGAATTTGTCAGATCTCTTAGACTTGGACTGTGCTAGGCATTTGTGTCATCTTGATTGAGCCATTTTGGCATATCTTGTTGTTTGGCTATGTGCATTTGGTAATCCTCGGAAAGGGGCATAATATTTGCTTCTTGGCTAACAGTAAAGCATAAGAGGTATATAAGATTGTGTTGTAAGTGTAGGGCATTTATTACGCTATACTCTGGATGTAGTTACAAAATAGGGCACTAACTTTTGTCAAACTATTTTTAACAACAGCTTATAAAGTAAGTTCAGCACAATACAAGTCAGCAAGTGCAAACTGACCCAGTGGTCCGTAGTCCGTACAATAGAGAAATTTAGATGAAGACCTAGAATCAGTACACTGTTTCTGAAGTCTGTACCGCAAATAGATAGAAATGAGTTTATAAAAATTAAAAATTGAACTCGTAAACTCGAGCATGAGCAAAGAACATTGAATTTGTAAACTTTTATGTTGCATTTCCTTTAATCATCTGCGCACGACCTTGCCAACACAAGTTGATACATCAACTAGTCACACTGCTAGGTCTTTAGCTTTAATCTTTTATTCCTTAAAATTGGTCTAACAATTCTCTTTCACTATCACTGAGTGAAATATTTTCAGACATTTTAGCAAGCTTAATTTGTAGTGCCACTCTAAGGCAGAGAAGCTGTGTTACATCATGTTTGTTAAAAATGTCGCCTGTGACCTTGGTCTTGCGAAGGTAGCAGTGTTTAGTCTATTACGGTACAATTTAGGAACTTACTACATGATGAATATGCTTGTGTGTGCTGTGTGCAGGAAGCAAATTCATATCTAGGTGTGTGAGCCAAATGGATGCTATATAAAAAAATGTATTTTGTAGATGTTGATTGCTGAGAATATAAAAAGGCAATCAATTAGATAACATAAAAATGAAAAACAGTACAACCTCTGATCCATAATAACTGTCGCATCTTTGAACTAAGGTTGAACTAACCTTAGTTCAAAACTGCGACACTTATTTTGGATCAGAAGGAGTATTTCATATTATCGGAAATACCCGCTGCTTCTATATGTTGACATATATTTGGATAATTATGTGATGCTGATTTAATTGGCTGTAGAATTTCTTATCTGGCTACCTTTTTCCTTCATGTAGAAAGCAGCATGTATTTTAGATTTTTTTTCCATCCTTGTTAATATTTTTTTACCTCTCTCTCTCTCTCTCTCTCAGGGGGGTCAGGATTAGAAGTACTTTAGGTTTCGTTGAGGTTGTTGTTGGTTGTTCAATAGTTGAGGCCAAGTTAAGCTCTTCAGATGTGAGTTGTAACTCTGGAGCAGAGCAAAAACAGAGGATTCATTTGCACCTCAAGAAGTTCTTCAGTGGCCAACGTTTCTCTTCTCAATATTTTCTTAACTGTATATCATCAAAACACAAAGAGGGGGGTATTGTTTATGTCAGTGGTAAGGTTGGTGAGCGAAAACATTTCTCTGTTACATTCCACTTGATGATCCTTTCTGCTGGTGCTTCCTGTACACTGATGCATGTTTGCAGCATGGTACTCCCTCTGTAACTAAATATAAGACGGTTGAACTGCAAAAACGTCTTATATTTAGTTACAGAGGTAGTATTTTTTTCCTGAACCGCTGTTTGATAATGTTATGGTATAAGTGCAGTTCTAATAATGGTGTCTCTTGTGTGTGTCAAGTACCAGGGTTAATGTCCTGTATATGATTTATACCTTTGCACTGATTCTGAACGTGCAGGTCAAGAAGGTACTTTCTAGTGGGCATTATGATTTGAAGGAGTACACTATTGACAAGCTCGAAGAAGAGGAGCAACAAAGTACCCTGCTTGATGGGAAACCATATCCTATATATCCATCAAAAGCGGGACTGGAAGCACGTTTGCTGGGACAGTCCATCTCTAGGTCAGTACAAGCTTTGTGTTTTCTTTTGGTTTCTAAATGGTTGTTGAGATCTAACTGATGCCCCTCTTAAGTCCACAGTTAGTGTGATTATATTTCTCATCAAATGTGCGCCAAACTATTTGTTCATATCACCAAAGTATAATTCAGTCAACTGAAATGAAATGTGAAATAATATGTTGGAATGTTTTATTGTGTTTTTCATGTAGAACTGGGTTTTGGCCACCACATTAAATAAAGGAGGAGGCAGTGGCTTGATCCTCAAGTTTGGAACTTTTGATCCATACCAATCTCTTTAGTTTATTTCCAAGTTTGTTAGTGTAGTGCTTACCCATCCTTCGGATTTGATTTAAACTTTCCTTTTCCCAAACCGTCTATATAAAAGCGGATACATTGTAACCAACTTCTGTAAGGGCAGCCCCAGTGCATGTAGCTCCCGCTTGCGCAGGGTCTGGGGAAGGGTCCGACCACTTTGGGTCTATTGTACGCAGCCTTTCCCTACATTTCTGTAAGAGGCTGTTTCCAGGACTTGAACCCGTGACCTCATGGTCACAAGGCAGCAGCTTTCCCTACATTTCTGTAACCAACTTCTGTCAATCAAATAAATCCTGAAAGATATTCGGCGCCCTGGGCCAAAGCGGGCGCATCAGGGCTTAGTGACACCATACCACAAACCTGGGATGTACATTAATTCACTGTTTTTCTTCACCAGTTGTTCCTCTTAGGAGGGTTGTAACTCAAACTCTTACCTTTTCAATGAAAAGAAACACAATGTCTCTTTGCGTTTTCTTGAAAAAAAGCCACACGTGATAGTGTTCTTGAAGTTAAATAGTTGATTCTGGATTAAAATGGGAAGAGCTAAATATATAGAGGTGCATAACTTACGTTATGTTGATACTTTTGTTAAGGAGTATTAGTATGGGTCTAGGAGTCCTTATTAGTCTATGTTTAGTTTCCTTGCACCTCAAGTCATGTGTAATATATATATGCCCCTTGGGCGTTCAATAAAGTTAAGTTGCTTTCCTAACATGGTATTAGAGCCTAGGTTTAGGTCTCCGGACGCCGCAACTCGTCCTTACGATCCACTAGATTTTTTTTCTCGATCGATCTATTCTTCTCAGGGTCGATCTCGTCTTCCGCTGTCGTTCTCGTGCTGCGCGGGGCACCTGCCGCCCAGCTGCTTCGCTCGATCCAAACTGGTGACGAGTGCGCCCGTGACGTGCGCCTGCCCAGCCGTGATCGTCTGCATGGATCAAAGCCCGCCTTTCCTGGTTGGCTACTATGCTGCGTTCACACCTGTGCGCCAGATCGGGGTTACCTCGTCCAGCTCCAAGTCGAGGTCGCCTCGTCCAGCTCAAGGCCGAGGCCGCCTTCACCTCCCTGGCCAGGTCGCTTCCGGCTGCTGTGCTATAGCTGCTGCTTTGCTGCTGTGTTCGTTCCTGCATGCTAGCTGCTGTCTTACCATCACGTATGTGACCGCATGCTAGCTTATGTCCGTTCCCATCTTGATTTAAAAAAAAAAAGAAAAACAGTCCAATGTCTTCTGCATACACGGTGGATTTTGCATCTTTGTGTCGTCTATGCTTCCTAGCTTTTTGGCAGATTAGTTTTCTCTGTTTTCCGCTGCGTCCACCAAATTCGTTGAAATTTTGTGTTTTCTCATGTCATGTGAGTCCACCAAACTCTTGTCCGTCAGCCTTTTTCTGGTCATTGTCCTCTCTATAGGATTTAAGTGGCCTCTCTTTGCATTGTTGATCTAAGCCCCTTCTCTTGCCGTCGAGCTTCTTTCGCCGTCGGTTTTCATGGGCCATGATTCTTTAAGCAATGCTTCATTCTTTTGATGTGCCATCTTCTTTCGACAACCCATCTTCTCTTGATACTTCTCTTGTATCTTCTATCGATGTGGTGTCTTCCTCTGATGTGCCATCTCTTCTTTATCCTCTTTGGCGACTCGACAGGTTTTGAAGACTCTTCATGCTACGACGACACTCTCAAGACGCGGATTTGGATTATCATTTTTTTTAGTATTACACTTCTTCAAATGCAATGCTATTGCATACACTTTGCATTTGAGGGGGGGGGGGGGTGTTAAGGAGTATTAGTATGGGTCTAGGAGTCCTTATTAGTCTAGGTTTAGTTTCCTTGCACCTCAAGTCATGTGTAATATATATATGCCCCTTGGGCGTTCAATAAAGTTAAGTTGCTTTCCTAACAACTTTAAGGGGTGACTGCAAAACACAAAAAGCGAGCCACCTTGACCTGCGTGGAATGCATGTAGTTACTCATTATTTCCTTCTGGCTATATAAGAGTTTCAAATGTTTACAGGGCCTTGAAGATGCTGACTCCAGACATTGATCCTATCCCTCCTGAGGTTCTAACCGAGTTCAACTTGGCAAATCTGTTCGATGTAAGGAGCAATGCCACTAATTGTACTTAACATAACGGGGTTACTTCTATGCAGTACTCCACAACTGTATGGACATACATGTCATGTTGGGCCGCTCTCTTAAGTGATGCAAGACATGCCCTTTTTTATCTCTAGTTTTGGAGCTTTCAGTTGTGGAACACTGAGCAACTTCTGGATTCCAACCAATAACTGTTATAGCTGTATTTTATCTATTTAAACTTCTATTATATTGTGTGCCTTGTCATCTGCCTGCCCTCCTAACACTTTCCCTATTTATCAATACCATTTTTGGTCGATGTTAGGCTTACATGGGGATTCACAAACCTAAGAATCGAGATGAAGCTGATTTTGCTCGCCGAAGGCTTATATTCGATGATTTCTTTTATCTCCAGGTATCATTATATATTCAGTAAACTGCCTTGCTCAGACGACTTAGTTTTTTAGTGCTACTTATGAATTTGGATAATGCCATCTTCTTTTGCTAAAGAAAAATAGTTATTTTTTTTCAGTATTTTCCCCTTCATCAAACCTCAATGTAATAATCAAAATTGTAATCTAATTATGGTGCCATCTCTGCAAGATCTCCTTATACCTATCTAGAAATTTCAGTATAATTTCTATGCTTGTTCAGTTAGCAACTTGCTAGAGGAAGCTTAATATGTTTGTTTTGATTATGTTGATTTGAAAACTCATGAATGTTAATATCTGTGTGATTGTAAAGTTTGAGGGAATCTTTTGTCACTTTCAGTTCATTATTGTTGTTCATGATACATTGGTTTTCAACTTTTCATAACTGTGCAAATGTACATGTGCCAGACTGCCAGTAACAAAATCATTTCTTATTGTTTCAGCTGGGGAGACTATTTCAAATGCTTGAAGCAGTTGGTACACGGGTTGAGAAGGAAGAATTGCTATATAAGTGTGAAAATCATGAGTTAAATGCTGTTGGTGTCGATCAGTGGTCTCCTCTGGCCAATAAATTGTTGAAGGCTCTTCCTTATTCACTTACTGCTAGTCAACTAAATGCTGTTAAAGAGATTATATGGGACCTCAGAAGACCAGTTCCTATGAACAGGCTCTTGCAAGTAATTATTTGCATTCTTCTTGGTTTGTTAACTAAATTTTTTGTTCTTGTTTCTGGACTAATTCATTCCTCCAACTGTTTCAAAATATAGGGCATGCTTGCGCGTAGAGCAAGAAAACACAATGACTAACGCACCACCAATTATTATATTTTTAGTGCTTTATTGAAAGCATGCATATAGGGAACACAAAGTAAAAACTGGACATTTATTAGGTGTATAGATGAAACTACACACTTACTTTGCATTGCCGAAAAAGGGTTTCCCCCCGCTTTGTATTCCAAAGCAACCAACACTGATACAAGGAACGCTGGGGCGAACAACACATCAAGCCCAAAGAAAAAGAAGAAGAAACAAATGCCAACAACGACAGCTTGACAAAGCGCGGATGACCCGCCACCGCTACGCCCTCCAGAAACAAACCACCACAACCCGAGGCTCCGAACCGCCGCGCACCAAGCAGCACCTCCAAGAAGGAATGCGACGCCGACGACGTTGCTGCCCGGACTTGTCCTAGGGTTTTCCCCGGCACGTGGAGGGAGGTGGGGGATGGATATCACCGACACCCTCCAGGAAGGAATGGTGGCACCCGCAGGTGTCACCGCTTCGGAGCCGAAGAACCGGCAAGGATTTCTCCCGCACTCCAACCCCACCGCCAAACGGACGGGAGCCGACCAGCCAGACCGCCGCCCACCACCATGTGCCAACGCGGTTGCGCCGCCACCCACGCCGCCTCACTGCGAACAACAACACGAGGCCGAGAGGACCGCAGAGAAGCGCCCCGCGGAGGGAGAAGCAGCACCGAAGCCGAACGGGAGGGAACCACCTCCATCGCCGTCGTGCGGGAGGCCAGAACCTCCGGCAGCGTCGTGGTAGCTGTCCGGACGCGGCAACGGGGCATGCCGGACCACCCCTGTCCCGGCCAGGCCCGAAACGGGCCTGCTAAGCCCCGCCGCCACGCTGTAGCAAGCCGGCGATGGCGCCGCCAGCACCCTGCCGCTCATCGCCTCTCCCCCGCCTCCCGCAAGCCACGAAGCAGACCCACCCCGCCGCCGGCCCGCCCAGGCCCAGATGGGGCCCAAAGGGCCCAGTTTTGGGCCGAGCGGGCGCCGCCAGATCGCGCCGCCGCGTCGCCCCGCCGCCAACGGCGACGCCGCCGTCCGTAGCTCGCCCCTGCTCGCGCCAGGAACCCCCGCCGCCGCCTAGAGACACCGCTCGGGGTCTCCCGTCCCGCGCCGGCGGACACCCGAGAGGGGAAAGGCCAGGGGGCCGGCGACGGCAGCAGGGAGGAAGGGGGAGGGGGAGGCGCGCGGGGGAGGAGGATGGGCACGGCCGGCCGGTCGCGGGAGAGAGGAAAAGTCAAGTGACTATTGAAAGGGACCCCGGAAAGAATCCTTACTTTGCATTGGAATATGGAACATTCCTCATGTCCGTGAACAAGAAATATGCCCAAGTTTGAAAACTTGGGCAAAGTTTTCAAACAGTGTAGTGAGTTGCTTGATAGAATTGGTTAACTGCATCATATTTTTCTTCTCAGTCTAGCCTTGGCGCAGTGGTAAAGCTGCTGCCTTGTGACCATGAGGTCATGGGTTCAAGTCCTGGAAACAGCCTCTTACAGAAATGTAGGGAAAGGCTGCGTACTATAGACCCAAAGTGGTCGGACCCTTCCCTGGACCCTGCGCAAGCGGGAGCTACATGCACCAGGTTGCCCTTTTTTTTTTTTAGTCTTGTTTGTGTTTGAGAGTTTATTTGGAGTAGTTGGCCATAAACGTTTCAACTAGTGTTTTATCCCATTCATTCCCACCTTGCTTTTTTATGTTTAAATGACCAGTATACATTACACATCCTTCTGTTTCAAATTCCAAATGTGATACTACAAAACGCCTGTATTTATTTGTGTACAAGCTCTCTGTTTTATCAATCAGAGATCTATATAAGAGTTTTTTTGTATGCTAACTACAAATGTGCTACTCAAACATATTGAAGCTTGTATGAATATTTCTACAAAGTCGTTGTTTTTCTAACAGGGGGATGTTGGGTGTGGTAAAACTATAGTTGCTTTCCTAGCATGTATGGAGGTTGTTAACTCAGGATTTCAGGTACACTCTTCAGATTTGACATCCTTCTGTACTGTTATTACAACATGCCAAAGGATTTTTTATCAATGATACCCATACATGCTAAATCCAAATGGGACATATAAGAAAAAAAGATTATCATCGTGCTTGTGGTTCTTTCTTTATTCAGAGGAGATTTGTCTGGTGTATTAACCTTATAATTTCTTTTTGTAGGCTGCTTTCATGGTTCCAACTGAGATACTTGCTGTTCAGCATTATGAACACCTAACTTCATTGCTGGAGAAGTTAGATGGAGATGAATGCAAACCAAATATTGCCTTGCTAACTGGTTCAACTTCCACCAGAGAGTCGAGGATAATTCGGAATGCAAGCCACTATCCCTAGTCCCAACACTTTTCAAATTTTGACACTCATATTTTTCATATCTTTACGTGTGTTATACATGACAGGGTCTCAAGACTGGAGAAATATCAATGGTCATTGGAACACACACCTTAATAGCTGATAAAACTGACTTTTCAGCTTTACGTATCTCTGTTATAGATGAGCAGCAACGTTTTGGTGTTATCCAACGAGGAAGGTTCAATAATAAGGTAATATACTGACCACTTTTATTCACTCAATTATTAACCATACATGTAGTTTCTGCGTGTTACTTCATTCCTGTACTGAGATGCAATTTCTGCAATTTGGTCATGGACTTAAAAGGAATCATACTTATCATGAAGTTTGCTTGTTGATACATTCATGTCGTTTTTGCATGCATTGTTTCGTGGTAAATAATGTAAAAAAAAAGCATGGAAAAGATAATCAGCACTTTCCTACTGAATTTGCTCTGTTGCTCATTTTTCTGCATGCACATGCACTAACTAGCATATTGATACGTAGAAATAAGGTACATCCACATGCCCCCATCCCCCTGCAAATGCTCATTTTCCCAATAGAACATACTGTTTCATATTGTTGACCTTCTGCATAATTTCTTGCAATGACTATGCTATCCTTTTATGCATTAGTATGTCAATTGTCAAATAATATCAGATTTCGATTTACATCTCAAATACTGATATGGGAGACTAATCCTGCCCTCCGGAATTTGCCGAGAACTTAGCCATTTGAAAAGCTCCCGTCTGTCCAAATACCATGACCGATGCCCATTGGGGAAAACAGTTCTGTGCTCGAATTATATCAACATAGATGCCTTCTATCTATTGCTTTTACTGCATCTTATGGTCAATTTTGTTGTCTATGAACAATTTCTATTTGAAAAGCTCCATAGTCTGTCCAATACCACAGCCATTGCCCATTTGGTAAACGAACAACAGTTTGTGCTTGAAATCATTGCATCAACATATATCATATATACCTTCTGTCTGTTGCCTTTGTTGCATCCTATGGTCAATTTTGTTGTGTATGCACTTTTTTTTTTCAATTTGAACTGACTACATGATTGTAGTCCTTGTGCCTTGTAGATGCACATCTACTGTATGCTCTCATTTGTCCAAGGAAAATTTTGCTGATTACCACCTCGGTTCGAAAACAGACGTCATCCTAGAATACAAGCAGTCAATTTCTCAGACTTTCGCCACTAATATATGTAGAAGCAATAAAAGATCAACTTTATTACATGAAAATCATTTAGTAAACCTATCATCAAAAGTACTTGCATATCATTATGTTGTTAACATTTCATAACACCAAATTAGAAATGCGTGTAACAAGAGAATAAAGGTAGTTGTTGCCTTTCCCTAAAAAAGAAGGTGGTAGTTACCTTTGAGATCCAAACTTCATTTGTTAATTTCTGCCATCCTATTTTCGCTTCAAGTTTAACAGATTAGCATTTTTTTTGCTAAGCCATCTTACTGCAACTCGTTACAGCTGTATACTTCATCTTCAAAGCTGAGTGATGAAAATACAAGCGCAGATGAGGCTTCTGATTCTGAAACATTTATGGCTCCCCATGTTCTTGCTATGTCAGCTACCCCAATTCCAAGAACACTGGCTCTTGCTTTATATGGGGATATGTCTCTTACTCAGGTACTTATTACAGATGCATTGAATTCTCTAAGTAATTGCTAGTCATCCAGAACCTTGTACTTCACCAAATTTATTTGGAAACACATAGTTTAAAAGTGTTTCTTGCATTACTGTTCTCATTTCTCACCGGTATTTGGAATATTTACAATCAAAACCCACTTCTCTTATAGATTACAGATTTGCCTCCAGGAAGGCAACCCATAGAAACTCTTGCTCTTGAAGGAAATGATGCTGGGTTTGAAACTGTCTTCCAGGTGATGACGCAATTTGCTGTTTGATATAGAGCTTCTTTTTTTTTGTTCTGTCTTTGTTGGCATTGCTCAGTCTTTTCTTATATTCTTTTGGTCTGCATCGTGCAGATGATGAGGGATGAGCTTATGGATGGGGGCAAAGTGTATCTCGTTTATCCTATCATAGAAGAATCAGAGCACCTACCACAACTTCATGCTGCCAAAGCTGATTTTGATTCGATAAAACAGAAGTTTGAAGGCTATCCATGTGGGTTGCTGCATGGCCGCATGAAGGGCGCCGAGAAGGATGAAGCTCTGGGCAGTTTCAGATCCGGGGAAACGCGTATTCTCCTGGCGACGCAAGTTATTGAGATCGGAGTCGATGTTCCTGATGCTTCTATGATGATTGTCATGAATGCCGAGAGATTCGGAATGTCTCAGCTGCACCAGTTAAGAGGGCGGGTCGGTCGCGGGGGAAAGAAATCCAGATGCGTGTTCCTGTCCTCCACTTCCAGCACATTGCCAAGGTTGAAGGTGCTTGAAAATTCATCCGATGGGTTCCACCTAGCTAACGCCGACCTGGTGATGCGTGGCCCTGGCGATCTACTTGGCAAGAAACAGTCGGGGCATCTTCCGGAGTTTCCAATAGCCAGACTGGAGATTGATGGGAGTATTCTGCAAGAAGCCCATCTTGTTGCACTAGTAAGTTGCCACTGCCACCCTTCCCCCAAACCTCCCATTTCCTCTCTTCCTCGACCTGCATTAACGTGTTTGCTACAAACCTGCAATGCAGAAAATTTTGGGAACGAGCAACGACCTATCGTTGTTTCCACGTCTGAAAGTGGAGCTCAGCATGAGGCAGCCGCTATGCCTTCTTGGAGATTGACCTCACCTGTTCGCGGAACCGACAATACAATGCGGCCCTGCCATGACGGCATGTGCCGTATAAGGCATCCTAGTGTGCATTGTATTGAAACTAGTTCTGGTGGCAAAGCTGGCATGGCCATATGTTGTTGGGTGTAGCAACGCTCTAAACCTGTTGAAAGATGCGTATATTGTGCGATCAAGACATGGTTAATGGCGAGATGGTACTTCTAATTTAGGCTAATTTATGTTTGCAGAGAAATTGTGAAATGCCATCTCTTTTGGAGGATGCGTTTTTCTCTTTTATTCGAGGGAAAGGAATAGCAGGCGAGCT
This sequence comes from Triticum dicoccoides, assembly GCF_002162155.2. Taxonomy (NCBI): domain Eukaryota; kingdom Viridiplantae; phylum Streptophyta; class Magnoliopsida; order Poales; family Poaceae; genus Triticum; species Triticum dicoccoides. The sequence goes on from NC_041391.1 coordinate 544,493,072, forward strand.
TAAAAACCATTGCAGCCATGGTCGGAAACAAAAAACATTGCAGCCAGATCACCTGATGATCAGTAGATACAGCTTATTGGTCGCCGACTTGGACATATAATGACTTGCCAATTTGTCTCAAATTTCCTCAGGAGAACCTTCGTCCGTGACATGATACATGACCTGATCTGCAAGACACATGACCTGATTTGCAAGACAAAGCGGTATGGTGGTGGTCGCTTGCACTTGCATATCCTCCCACCCATCGTCGTCAACCTTGGCTGGCTTCGTTTCCTGCAAATCCTTCAAGATTCCATGCTGTGCCAGAAGATCCTTGACTCTTGTCTGCCATAGACCATAGTTACCCGTGCCATCGAATTTCTTCACATGAAACTTGGTGAGCCTCGGCGCCGTGCAGAGCCGCGATCTACCTGACATGTCGCCACCGCTATTACCGCCCTTGTTTTCCTCTGCAATTTCCTCACGGAAAAGATCATCGATCCAAATTCCTTGTTTTTTTTTTCAAAACGGAGGCAAAAGATTTGCCTCATCTATTAATTAAGCAGAAGAGAATTGCCCAGTTAATTAATGGAAAACCGGGCGAAAACCATCACAAACCGCTGAGCGGCACACATAAGAGACCCACACGTGCCACTCCAAAGAGGGCCTCGTCGAGACAGCACATCGACGTCATCGTCATCACTTCTCCCCTAGAGGCGTCATCGCCATCCCAAACTCTGAGAAACGACTCCGACTTTGCCAAGGCGATCATCGAACCAACCCACACTGAATAGGCCGTGCGGAATCACATGAAGATCCGCGCCAGACCTCAGCCACTACGACAAGACAGCACAACTCTGACACCAACGGAGAGCTAAGAAGGAGAACCAAGCAAGGCTGGCGTCGTGGAAGATCACCGAACGGACCACCTGCTACCTGTCATCGTACGCCACAGGGCCTCGCCACCGCAGCTTCGACTTCACAGCAACAAACCAGCCGAGGCCATCCCACGAACACGCCGGAGAAGAGCCGACTACCTCAACCAATGTCGCGTCTCCTACATCACTCCCTGCAACACCATTGCATAGTAGCCTTGACGCCAACATCAACACCATCCCCTGGTCCCTCTTGCCGATGCTCAACTCCAACGACGAAGCCCTCGAGAGGGAAAACGACGCCAAGGCGCCGCCATCGTCCGATCACAAAGGATCTAGGGTTTCCCCCGGAGCTGAATCCATGCGGGAGGGTGCGGCAGCAATGCGGCGATGCCTCCAAGAAGGTCTACGACGGCCACAGCCGACGCCATCGCCGGTCACCGACCAAAGGCTGAGACAGGGTCTTCACCCAAGCTCCCAAACATCCACCCGCACCGCCATCGACAAGTCCACCAAGCACCACCGACGAGCCAGCTCGCAGTCGAAGAAGCCCCACCGCCGAAGCAGCCAACCGCACCTTGCGGAGACCGCCGCCGGCCACCGGCAAGTGACGAGAGGTCTGCAGCCCGAGGCCAAGAACCACCTCGGATCCCAGCCGCAGCCAAGCTCCATACGCGCACCACACGCGCCCACCGGAGGACGGAGACAGCAGATTCGACGGACAAAGAAACAGCCATGCTCCATCACCACAAGACCGCTCCACCATGTCGCACCAACAGCACCGCAACACAGCCGGACCCCTTGTGCCGCTCATGCCTCGCAGATCCACCAAACTCGCCCGTGCCTCGCCCAGCACGCGGCCACCGGCGCAGCACCGCCTTGCGCGGCCCCTTGTGCGCCCTTGCCGCGCCTCACGCACAACCGCGAGACGCGCCGCCACTGCTCCCCAACACGCACGCGCGAGCCTCAGCCCCGCCCCTCACTCCAGATCCGCGGCACATGCAGCAGCACCGCGCAACCGCAGCGTCGCAATGCCCTG
>NC_041391.1:544495343-544532902 GCF_002162155.2 Triticum dicoccoides
GCGCACCCCTGGCCGTGGCCGCCGCGCCGCCACGCACCTCTGCTCGCCAAGTGGCCCCGCGCTGCGCACCTGGCTTGCTAGAGGGAGAAAGGAAGGGCCCGCCGCCGCCGCCGCCGCGCGGGCTTTGCCCGGCGGCGCTCGCCGGCGGCGGCGGGGGCAGGAAAGATGGGATCTGAAGAAGGGGCGGGGCGAGGTTTCACCCCCGGGTCGCCCGCAGCGGGAGCGACACGGGAGTCCTTTCCCGTTTATCAAATGTGAATGTGTAATAAATTCCTCGTTTGAAGCCATGCTGCAGTACGTGATCTACCAAGAACCCTGAACCTGCATTGGACCCTATCCGTCCTTCAGAAATCACCGTGGCTATCAAACTAGCTCTCGTCAAAACTAGACAGCTCCACCTTTTTCCTGAACCTGCAAATTGATTTTTGTGCCTGTTCGTCTTGTTGTTCCCAGCCTTTGGTAGACCTGGCCCTTTTTCCCCTTGCCCGACACGGAAAACAAGAAGGGACTAGCCATGATGATGATTGCTTGATCCTCGGTAGATCAACTACACACCTCGGACTATTATAACAGTTACATGCCGCATTTCACCGGTTATGATACCAAAATGTGGAGGAACTATAAAGAAGGATGGAGTCGAGCTGCCGCTTCTGCCTTTCTGTGTTTTTCAAACTTTCACTTGGACCTTACTTTGCTTTAGTCTTCTCTACTACTTGAAATACATTGATTTCAAGTAAACGAGATCACAATTCAGTAGGATCAGTAATGAATAGTTAGTTTTCCCTGCACGAGACACAGTGACCAAAATGGAAAACACAATTCAGTATCGTCCACCTTTTTAACCGCACTAGGTCCTTCTTGAGACGGCCATCCTAGGAGCTTTTGAAACACAACCCCACAAGGTCCGGCAGCACCTCCCGGCGCTCCTGAGAAGACGACGACGCCGACAGCAGCCGCAACGGGCCAGCCTCCTGCTGGCGCCGAAGCGTGCGGCAGCACCGCCAGACCGCCTTGTGCGACAGACCCGGTCCCCGCCACCCCTCAGCCTATGTCGCAGCTGTGGGCAGCGCCTCCCTATGGATTTGAGCGATGTGCCCCTGGTAGAAAAGCGCGAGGAGTTCGCCGAGACGGTGAGGCCTAAGCCTGAGACCACCAGCTAGGGATAGGAAGACACCGAGGCGGGCTGACCTAACCGAAGGCCATGGAAGCCCAGGGAGGAGGGAGAAAATGTGGATGCAGGGGCCAGGAGTGGTCATCGGCGGGCATGTGGATAGTGGACGCCGGGGCTAGAGTAGCCATCTGCAGCAGCGGAGAGAGGGATGGGCTCAGGGGAGGAGAGAGTTTGCTTTAGGAAGTATCTCTAATCTCTTTAAAAGTATACTAAATAAGTATTTTAATATAAACCATCTAGAGACCGAAATGAGCAAATAAATGCACTAAGGACCCGTCTGCCCGTTTTCTGGCCGGTGAAGATACTGACCTCCTCCCGTCGTTTTTCATTCCGGACAAAAATCAAGTGTTGACCTGTAACTTACACCTGTAAAATAAATACATGTGTATAAACTTACAGCCATTCCAAGCGGGCTTTAAAATGTGTTTACATACTGTACATCTGAATCAGAAAAAGAAAAAGAACACCTTATATCTGTGAATGGAGAAAGTAACAAACACCGCACCACTCAGATTTTCCAAAAGCGTACCATCTCCATACTTACAAACGTTGACCGTTGACAGTCCGTACGCAGTGACGTGTCGGCGCCGTCGTCACTACCGGCCAGTGGCAACGGCGAGACTGTTTACGTTGCGTTGTCCGCGCACAAAGCATGTCACGACCTCACCTCTCACGCTTCCAACGCACCACGCCCACCACGGCAGGCCACGTGGACGCTTCTCCACGCGGCGTCTTCCCATTGGACGGGTGACTCAATCCCCTGCCGGTTCTGCCCCGTTTTATTTCCAAGCCAATCTACCCACCAACCCCTCACACTTCCCATATTTCTCAATCCGCCCACCGCTGCAGAAACCAGTGCACCGACAAGGCCCTACTCCGGGACCCAAAATACTTCCAGGGTCTCGAACGCAAAACCTTTTAACAGCAGCAGAAAGGAAAAAAAAAACGATTTTTGCAATCGGAAATATAGCTCGCACGCACGGCCTCCCCTCCCTCCCCGTCGAGATCGTTCTCCCGTGCTCCCCTCCGGCTCCGTCCACACTCGCCAGCTCCAGATCTCCAAACCCTGACCCCCCCGCATGCCATCGCACTAGCCCGCCCCTCCCCCCCATGGCGCCGCGTCTCCTTCTCCTCGCCCTCGTCGCGGCGGCCGTGGCCGTGCCGCCGGCGAGCGCCGCGGTGGCGAGCATCGACCTGGGCTCCGAGTGGCTCAAGGTCGCGGCCGTGCACCTCGCCCCGGGCCGCGCGCCGATCGCCGTCGCCATCAACGAGATGTCCAAGCGCAAGTCCCCCGCGCTCGCCGCGCTCGCCGACGGCAACCGCCTCGCCGGCGAGGAGGCGGCCGGCATCACCGCGCGCCACCCGGCCAAGGTCTTCTCCCGCATGCGCGACCTCCTCGCCAAGCCCTTCCCCTACGCGCGGGCCCTCGCCGACTCGCTCTTCCTCCCCTACGACCTCGTCCAGGACGCGCGCGGCGCCGCCGCGGTGCGCGCCGACGACGGCCAGGTCTACACCGTCGAGGAGATCGTCGCCATGGTGCTCCACTACGCCTCCGGGATCGCCGACGCCCACGTCGGCCTGCCCGTGCGGGACGCCGTCGTCGCCGTGCCGCCCTACTTCGGCCAGGCCGAGCGCCGGGCCCTCACGCAGGCGGCCCAGCTCGCCGGCTTCAACGTCCTGGCGCTCGTCAACGAGCACGCCGGGGCCGCGCTGCAGTACGGGATCGACAAGGACTTCTCCAACGAGTCGCGCCATGTCATCTTTTACGACATGGGCTCAGGCAGCACCTACGCCGCGCTCGTCTACTACTCGTCCTACAACGCCAAGGAGTTCGGGAAGACGGTGTCTGTCAATCAGTTCCAGGTAAAATTCTCCCGCCTTGTTCTGTTGCGTGTAAATCCGAGTGGATTGAAGGGGTTTGAGGAGGATTTAAACCTCTTCCAAGTCAAAATATGAACCAATCCTTGCCAATCCCCTCCAATCCTCTTGGGGAGAGGATTAACCGAACAAAGCCTTAGCTGTTCAATTCTGCTTCAACTCATATGCGATCTCTGAAGAAAAAACTGTTACTAGTGCTTTCACATGCCTAGATTATTGTAGATCTGAAAAAACATGAAATTTTAGCTGCTATCTCGAACAGGCATCTAGTGCTAATGCTTTTAGCTAATTCCTCTGCAGGTTAAGGATGTCAGATGGAACTCCAAACTTGGAGGCCTTGAAATGGAAATGCGCCTGGTTAACTATTTTGCCGATCAATTTAACAAGCAGCTTGGCAATGGGGATGACATCCGTCAGTCTCCTAAAGCAATGGCCAAGTTGAAGAAGCAGGTCAAGCGAACCAAAGAAATTCTGAGCGCAAATACTGCTGCTCCGATCTCAGTTGAATCTCTATATAATGATATCGATTTCAGGTGCGTCCTTCCATACATGCATAATCTTTGGATGAACGTTTATATGAAACTTAAAGATGAACCGAACTGTACAAACAGGCTAACATGTCCCATCTTATGTCCTGCATCGATTCTGAACACATGAGCCTTTTACTTGTAAGCAAACATAATCTGGAGTAGCATGGATGACAGGCCCTGTTATTTCATACAGTATTTGTCAAATGGTCTGACTTTTGATAGATCAAGTTGATTTCTTTGTCTCCTTTAAAGTGCGTAGATGCAGTATCAATTGACTAAAGGGTCTGTCTAGGGCACATCTAGATGTGCCCTAGTTATTGCACATCTAAGTGACTCAATCAAATGTAGAAAGAAAAATAAATAGAAAAAAGAAAAATAACCGCATGTCTCTCCGTGTAAAATCAATGACATATGAATATTTAGGCAGATCTAAATGTGCTTTAGCAAAACCGTTGAATAAAGGTTGTTTTGGTACTGCTTTTGCATATCTCTTGTGAATAGTTTCTACTACATTGAAGTTCTGCATCCGTTTTCATTGCATATTCATGATTATGTGGAACTTGCAAGATTATACCAGCTTCTAACTTGTCATTGTTGGTATTTTCCGTAGGCCCATTGGCCATTGATGTCCTTATTCCTGACGGCTTTGTTCTGTAATTATTGATCTTTTACCCCAGCTCATGCAGCTTTCCCTTAGTTTTTCTCAGCATAGAGTGTACCTTTAATCCTAAATCATGATTAGGAAAAAATTCAAGGTTTTACATGCTGACTGACATGCTGTTTATTACAGGAGCACCATAACACGTGAAAAATTTGAAGAGCTTTGTGCAGATTTATGGGAGCAGGCTCTGACTCCAATCAAAGATGTGCTCACGCATTCAGGCATGAAAATTGGTGACATATATGCTGTAGAGCTAATTGGAGGAGCTACCAGGGTACCAAAACTGCAGGTGATTATTACTCCCTCATTCAAGACTTATACTTGACTTGCCATTGAGGCGCTGTAATGGAATGCAGGACTGTTGCATTGTTGAATTTCTGGAACTTTCTGTGTATGCTCATATAAACTAAACTGATTTTAGAACCTGGGTGCATGCGATTGCCTGCTTCTTATTACACCTTTTCTCTCGTAAGAAGGTTTCATCGTGAACGGAATTGAGTATTTGGCACGGGGTTTATAAACTGCTGTTAGTCATACAGAGGACTTCATTACTTATGGAATAGAGTTACATGCCTTATCTATCTGTACCATTTATTGTTATTTTGAATCTCAGTGTTTATATTATTTGTCACATTTTGACTCACGGGGCACATTTGTATTCCTCTGTTCCAGGCTAAGCTGCAGGAATTCCTGGGACGAAGTGAGCTAGATAAGCACCTTGATGCTGATGAAGCAATTGTTCTTGGTGCCTCACTGCATGCTGCTAATCTAAGTGATGGGATTAAGTTGAACCGCAAGTTGGGGATGATTGACGGTTCTACTTATGGTTTCGTGTTTGAAATAGATGGCCCAGATTATGTCAAAGATGAAAGTACTGATCAAGTACTGGTTCCAAGGATGAAAAAGATGCCAATAAAGGTTAAACAGTATTAGTCAAGCTCTTACTTTACTTGTCGGCAAACTTTGCCTGTTGTTTGAAAAAATATATCTGAACAAGATTTTTATTTGTCTGTTGTCTACAGTTGTTCAGGTCCATTAGACATACTAAGGACTTTGATGTCTCTCTCAGCTATGACAAAGCTTCTGAATTGCCCCCAGGTGTTTCATCGCACAAGTTTGCAGAGTATGCCATATCAGGCCTGGCAGAAACCAGTGAAAAGTAAGCACAATGTTGATGTTATTTTGGTGCGCAGTCTCAAGTGTCAACTCTCAACCCTGCTCATAGTCAACTTAACAGCCTGAAAGGACCTTTATGTGAACTAATATTTATTGTGAATAGTCTGTCTGTGAAGTTGTAATACATATATGGTCGTGTCAATATAATTCCAACTAAAAAAGGGCTCTAGCGCCTTGAAAATCAAGTGGTACTGCCATTCTGTTGTATTACTTGTATTCACCTCATGTTTTGGTTCAGTGCATCAATTTAAGTATTTAACAATGTACATTTTTCAATCAGGTATGGAAGCCGCAATTTATCTGCACCCATCAAAGCAAATCTACATTTTTCTTTGAGTAGAAGTGGAATTATTTCTCTTGATAGGGCAGAAGCAGTGATTGAGATAACTGAATGGGTTGAAGTTCCAAAGAAGAACGTAACACTAGAGACTAATACCACCGATGAGACTTTGTCTGCTGAATCAGGAACAACTGATAGTACAACAGATAGTAAGGAGAATTCTAGTTCAGGAAGTGATGCTGATAATTCGAGCACTACCAATGATGAGACCAATGTGCAAGATACTATTACAGAGAAGGTGCTGAAGAAAAGAACCTTCAGGGTTCCATTAAAGGTAAACTATACTTGGTAAATTTATGCTAATATTGACATGGCATAGAACATATGACATAGATTAATTTATGTGTCTTACTTTTTAATATAGGTCACTGAAAAAACTGCTGGTCCTGCATCAACCCTTTCAAAGGAACTGTATTCTGAGGCAAAAAGTAGGTTAGATGTACTTAACAAGAAGGATGCTGAGCGGAGGAGAACTGCCGAATTGAAAAATAACCTTGAGTCTTACATATACTCTATGAAGGAAAAGGTACCTTCTCTTTGCAAAGTTTGTAGCTTGTTGTGATGTGAACATTGCCAGTACGTGGCATACTATACTGTACATTACTTTTTATGTGACGCACCTTATTTCTGTTTGACTGCTTAATTGCTGCCATTTGACACATCGCAGTTGGAGGAAAGCACAGATATGTTGGCCGTCTCAACTGAACAGGAGAGGGAATCTTTTACAGAGAAACTCAGTGAGGTTAGTCAAATAACGGATCGTGCTCGGGGTATAATTTGTCTAGGATATGTCTCATGCTGAAGTTGTTGTTGACAAATGCAGGTGCAGGATTGGCTGTATATGGATGGTGAAGAGGCTCAAGCAAATGAATTTCAAGAGCGCCTTGATCAGCTTAAGGCCATGGGCGACCCAATTCTTTTCAGGTAATTAATTTTTGTCAACTTCAGTCCATATCACTCAGTTACTGATATTGTTTTTTTTTTTGTTATACAGAATGAGTGAGTTAAAAGCCCGACCAGCAGCTTGCGGAAGTGCTCGATTGTATCTTACTGAGCTACAAAAGGTATCCCCGAGATGAGCAAATGACTTCTCTATCTAAAATAATTTGTCCTTAACACAATGTACTTGAATTTCACATAAGAACCAATATTGTTTACGTGATTGCACCTAAAATAATGCTTGCATTAAGAAAGAACATAATACTTGAGCAAAAAACATTTATCTGGAAAGGTCAAGCATTGTATTACAACACAACTTTTTGGCATGGTTCATCCTCCACCTGTCACTGCCACAAAACAAAATTTCATGCACGGGTCATTCTTCATTTTCATTAGTTCTTGAAGCTGTCATTGTACTAAAATATTCAAAAGAGATCATGTCAGTGCAATCTTGGATCCTTTCTTAAATTGCAAATTTGCAAAGTAGATTACCTGATAATAATCAGACTTTTGTAGGCACAAAAACAGTGAAGTTTGGACATTCCTGAGTTCCGAATAAGCTAAACACGCACTACATTAAAGTTTATCTGCATTATAGTACTGTTGAGTCTTAAAATTTGTAGATGGTTCTACTAAGTGGGTGCTGTGTTGTTGCATTCTCATGTATTCTTTCTCTTTTTTTACCCTGCAGATTGTTAAGAACTGGGAGACAAGCAAATCATGGCTTCCAAAAAAGAGAGTAGATGAGGTCGTAAGCGAAGCGGATAAGCTGAAAGCTTGGTTGGAGGAGAAGGAAGCCCTACAGAAGAGGTATGCCTTTTTTTATTTAAGAAAAACCATTCTCGAGTACTATTTACGTTCAAGTGGCTAACTCCAAACGACCATTGTAGTACCCCTGCCCACAGCTCGCCTGCCTTCACATCTGAAGAGGTCTATCAGAAAGTTTTAACCCTACAAAATAAGGTCAGAATTTTATACTTGGCATCCTAGCACACCAGGTTCAACATTGATCCAACTTCTCAACATAACGGAAACTCAATTGATATGCAGGTCTCTAGCGTCAATAGGATCCCAAAACCAAAACCCAAGGTTGAGAAGAAACCCGCCGCAAAGGAAGAAGCTAACAAGGAGAAGACGGACTCTTCAGAATCTGCATCCAGCGAGTCTGAATCCACCGAGAAGTCATCGGAATCAGATGCATCGGAAAAGACTAACGATTCGGAACCGGAATCCCATGACGAATTGTGATTATTAGAATTGGCTTTTGAACACCCCCGAGAGATACTACTCAATATACTCCCGAGAAGATAGTTTGTCACCACCACAGTTGTGTTTGGCGGCTGAAAAGACAGAGAGGTTTGTGTAGGAATTCACGGCAGGCTAGATGCTATATGGGCGAGAAGAATTTGATATCAATCGCTGTATAGCAGTATTGTGGACTCTAGGGCATATGCTGTCAAGATAGCGCCTCGAAAGGCTTAGTTGTCAGGACTGAGAAGACTTTGTAGCTGCATTGTTGTACTGGAAACTCATTTATATTTTGATAACAGCTACTATAGAGATTTTATGTTTGGTATCAATGTATCTGTTTGCTCTTTCATACTGTCTATCACGCAGTGCCGCTAACTTGCAGTTAAAGGAATAAAGAGCGGATGTTTAAGACTAGAGTGCATCCGGCTGCATCAACTGTGAAAGCGACATTCGATCTACCGGATTGGTTTGAAAGTACATAATAGAATTTTGAAATTTGTGAATATCTTTGCATGACGATGACGTTGTCTTTGTGATGTGTACGTTTGTATGAGTCACGCTCTCTAGCATTTGGGTTGAAACATATTGTTTTACTTGGTTTCACCAGAATATTCTCTCCTAAAGATGAAGGTTTTGCTTGTGGTGGGAAACTGCAAGATAAACAAGTATGCTTACCGGCAAAAAGATGCTGGAAATAGCATTTGAGTATGGCCCAAGATTTGGCTTGTTAGAACTGGTTGCCAGAATATGTTTTGTGAGGGCTCGATAACAAAAGGGAACTTTTTTTTTGACAAATCATCTCCTCCTTTATTCAATCACAATTGTATCATTTACAAGAAAAAGTATAATCTCATCCGGAGGTTAATCCATCCAGATACTAGGAGGAGAGAACTTGGCCAACTTGGCCAATTCATGAGCTACCTGATTATTATCTCTAATACATGAATCAAACAAAACGTGATTAAAGTCTAGCGACATGTAATAACAGTCATCGAATATAGCACTTGCCACTGAGCTGAAGAAGCCTTCCTTCAAAGCATTAACAAGTTCTTCATTGTCGGAGACAACCTCAATCTTGCTACATCCCAGTGTCTGTGCTAAGTTTAACCCAAATCTCACAGCCGTTGCTTCAGCAGAAAATGAGTCATAGCAAAAATTCAGTCTTTCGTTTGCCGCAACTATAAATTTGCCATTATCATCTCGGAGAATTGCACCAACCGTACCATTCAGATTGTCATGATCAAACCCAACATATACATTAAGTTCCATATATCCCGACCGGGGCTTAGACCAAGCCATCACTCTCATCTTCGCTTTGGGCTTACATGCTATAACAAAGTTCGCTGCTAGTCCCCTTACCGCCAATTGAATTTGGGCTACAGTTTGTGTTTTCTCACCACATGTTAGTTTCCTCCGCTCAAACCACAAATACCAGGCAGTAGTTGCTATTGTCTCCCTCAGATTAGGCAACCCAAGTACATGGATGTCCGAGTCCTGAAAACACAAAAGATGCTCAAGCACTACTTCACCAAACCTACTCACACGACAAGCTTTCTTGATAATAACAAAAGGGAACATTGTTTTGGGAGAGCCCTGTTGTGGAACGTAGTAATTTCAAAAAAATTCCTACGCACACGCAAGAACATGGTGATGCATAGCAACGAGAGGGGAGAGTGTTGTCCACGTACCCTCGTAGACCGAAAGCGGAAGCGTTATGACAACGCGGTTGATGTAGTCGTACATCTTCACGGCCCGACCGATCAAGCACCGAAAGTACGGCACCTCCGAGTTCTAGCACACGTTCAGCTCAATGACGTTCCTCGAACTCCGATCCAGCCGAGTGTCGAGGAAGAGTTCCGTCAGCATGACGGCGTGGTGACGATCTTGATGTTCTACCGTCGCAGGGCTTCGCCTAAGCACCGCTACAATATTATCGAGGAGGATTATGGTGGAGGGGGGCACCGCACACGACTAAGAGATCAATGATCAATTGTTGTGTCTAGAGGTGCCCCCTGCCCCCGTATATAAAGGAGCAAGGGGGAGGGGGCGGCCGGCCAGGGAGGAGGCGCGCCAAGGGGAGTCCTACTCCCACCGGGAGTAGGACTCCCTCCTTTCCTTGTCCAAGTAGGAGAGGGGGAAGGAAGGGAGAGAGAGGGAAGGAAGGAAGGGGGGGGGGGGGCGCCGCCCCCCCTCCTTGTCCTATTCGGACTAGAGGGGAAGGGGGCGCGCGGCCTGCCCTGGCCGCCCCTCTTCTTCTCCACTTTGGGCCCAAGTGACCCATTAACCCCCCGGGGGGTTCCGGTAACCCCCCGGTACTCCGGTATATATCCGATAACCTGTGAAACTTATTCCGGTGTCCGAATATAGTCATCCAATATACCAATCTTCATGTCTCGACCATTTCGAGACTCCTCGTCATGTCCGTAATCACATTCGGAACTCCGAACACACTTCGGTACATCAAAACTCATAATCATAATATAACTGTCATCGAAACCTTAAGCGTGCGGACCCTACGGGTTCGAGAACTATGTAGACATGACCGAGAACCGTTTCCGTTCAATAACCAATAGCGGAACCTGGATGCTCATATTGGCTCCTACATATTCTACGAAGATCTTTATCGGTCAAACCGCATAACAACATACGTTGTTCCCTTTGTCATCGGTATGTTACTTGCCCGAGATTTGATCGTCGGTATCTCAATACCTAGTTCAATCTCGTTACCAGCAAGTCTCTTTACTCATTACGTAATGCATCATTCCGTAACTAACTCATTAGCTACATTGCTTGCAAGGCTTATAGTGATGTGCATTATCGAGAGGGCCCAGAGATACCTCTCCGACAATCGGAGTGACAAATCCTAATCTCGAAATACGCCAACCCAACATGTACCTTCGGAGACACCTGTAGAGCTCCTGTATAATCACCCAGTTATGTTGTGATGTTTGGTAGCACACAAAGTGTTCCTCCGGTAAACGGGAGTTGCATAATCTCATAGTTGTAGGAACATGTATAAGTCATGAAGAAAGCAATAGCAACATACTAAACGATCAAGTGCTAAGCTAACGGAATGGGTCAAGTCAATCACATCATTATCCTAATGATGTGATCCCGTTAATCAAATGACAACTCATGTCTATGGTTAGGAAACATAACCATCTTTGATTAATGAGCTAGTCAAGTAGAGGCATACTAGTGACTTTAAGTTTGTCTATGTATTCACACATGTATCATGTTTCCGGTTAATACAATTATAGCATGAATAATAAACATTTATCATGATATGAGGAAATAAATAATAACTTTATTATTGCCTCTAGGGCATATTTCCTTCAGTCTCCCACTTGCACTAGAGTCAATAATCTAGATTACACAGTAATGATTCTAACACCCATGGAGTCTTGGTGCTGACCATGTTTTGCTCGTGAAAGAGGCTTAGTCAACGGGTCTGCAATATTCAGATCTGTATGTATCTTGCAAATCTCTATGTCTCCCACCTGGACTTGGTCCCGGATGGAATTGAAGCGTCTCTTGATGTGCTTGGTCCTTTTGTGAAATCTGGATTCCTTTGCCAAGGCAATTGCACCAGTATTGTCACAGAAGATCTTCATTGGTCCCGATGCACTAGGTATGACACCTAGATCGGAAATGAACTCCTTCATCCAGACTCCTTCATTTGCTGCTTCCGAAGCAGCTATGTACTCTGCTTCGCATGTAGATCTCGCCACGACGCTTTGTTTAGAACTGCACCAACTGACAGCTCCACCGTTCAATATAAACATGTATCCGGTTTGCGATTTAGAATTGTCCGGATCAGTGTCAAAGCTTGCATCGACGTAACCATTTACGACTAGCTCTTTGTCACCTCCATAAATGAGAAACATATCCTTGGTCCTTTTCAGGTATTTCAGGATGTTCTTGACCGTTGTCCAGTGATCCACTCCTGGATTACTTTGGTACCTTCCTGCCAAACTTATTGCTAAGCATACATCAGGTCTGGTACACAGCATTGCATACATGATAGAGCCTATGGCTGAAGCATAGGGAACATCTTTCATTTTCTCTCTATCTTCTGCTGTGGTTGGCCATTGAGTTTGACTCAACTTCACACCTTGTAATACAGGCAAGAACCCTTTCTTTGCCTGATCCATTTTGAACTTTTTTAAAACTTTATCAAGGTATGTACTTTGTGAAAGTCCAATTAAGTGTCTTGATCTATCTCTATAGATCTTGATGCCCAATATGTAAGCAGCTTCACCGAGGTCTTTCATTGAAAAACTTTTATTCAAGTATCCCTTTATGCTATCCAGAAATTCTATATCATTTCCAATTAACAATATGTCGTCTACATATAATATCCGAAATGCTACAGAGCTCCCACTCACTTTCTTGTAAATACAGGCTTCTCCAAAAGTCTGTATAAAACCATATGCTTTGATTACACCATCAAAGCGCTTATTCCAACTCTAAGAGGCTTGCACCAGTCCATAAATGGATCGCTGGAGCTTGCACACTTTGTTAGCACCTTTTGGATCGACAAAACCTTCTGGTTGCATCATATATAACTCTTCTTCTAGAGATCCATTCAAGAATGCAGTTTTGACATCCATTTGCCATATTTCATAATCATAAAATGCGGCAATCGCTAACATGATTCGGACAGACTTAAGCATCGCTACGAGTGAGAAAGTCTCATCGTAGTCAACCCCTTGAACTTGTCAAAAACCTTTTGCAACAAGTCGAGCTTTGTAGATAGTTACATTACCATCAGCGTCAGTCTTCTTCTTGAAAATCCATTTATTCTCGATGGCTTGCCGATCATCGGGCAAGTCAACCAAAGTCCATACTTTGTTCTCATACATGGATCCCATCTCAGATTTCATGGCCTCAAGCCATTTTGCGGAATCTGGGCTCATCATTGCTTCCTCATAGTTCGTAGGTTCGTCATGGTCAAGTAACATAACTTCCAGAATAGGATTACCATACCACTCTGGTGTGGATCTTACTCTGGTTGACCTACGAGGTTCGGTAGTAACTTGATCTGAAGTTTCATGATCAATATCATTAGCTTCCTCACTGATTGGTGTAGTTGTCACAGGAACGGTTTCTTGTGATGAACTACTTTCCAATAAGGGAGCAGGTACAGTTACCTAATCAAGTTCTACTTTCCTCCCACTCACTTCTTTCGAGAGAAACTCCTTCTCTAGAAAGGATCCTAATTTAGCAACAAAAATCTCGCCCTCAGATCTGTGATAGAAGGTGTACCCAATAGTCTCTTTTGGGTATCCTATGAAGACACATTTCTCCGATTTGGGTTCGAGCTTATCTGGTTGAAGTTTATTCACATAAGCATCGCAGCCCCAAACTTTAAGAAATGACAACTTTGGTTTCTTGCCAAACCATAGTTCATAAGGCGTCGTCTCAACGGATTTTGATGGTGCCCTATTTAACGTGAATGCGGTCATCTCTAAAGCATAACCCCAAAACGATAGCGGTAAATCAGTAAGAGACATCATAGATCGCACCATATCTAGTAAAGTACGATTACGACGTTCAGACACACCATTTCATTGTGGTGTTCCGAGTGGCATGAGTTGCGAAACTATTCCGCATTGCTTCAAATGTAAACCAAACTCGTAACTCAAATATTCTCCTCCAAGATCAGATTGTAGAAACTTTATTTTCTTGTTACGATGATTTTCCACTTCACTCTGAAATTCTTTGAACTTTTCAAATGTTTCAGACTTAGGTTTCATCAAGTAGATATACCCATATCTGCTCAAATCATCTGTGAAGGTGAGAAAATAACAATACCCGCCGCGAGCCTCAATATTCATTGGACCACACACATCGGTATGTATGATTTACAATAAATCAGTTGCTCGCTCCATAGTTCCGGAGAACGGCGTTTTAGTCATCTTGCCCATGAGGCACGGTTCGCAAGTACCTAGTGATTCATAATCAAGTGATTCTAGAAGTCCATCAGTATGGAGTTTCTTCATGCGCTTTACACCAATATGACCCAAACGGAAGTGCCACAAATAAGTTGCACTATCATTCTCAACTCTGCATCTTTTGGCTTCAACATTATGAATGTGTGTATCACTACTATCGAGATTTAATAAAAATAGACCACTCTTCAAGGGTGCATGACCATAAAAGATATTACTCATATAAATGGAACAACCATTATTCTCTGATTTAAATGAATAACCATCTCGCATCAAACAAGATCCAGATATAATGTTCATGCTTAACGCTGGCATCAAAAAACAATTATTCAGGTCTAAAACTAATCTCGAAGGTAGATGTAGAGGTAGCGTGCCGACTGCGATCACATCGACTTTGGAACCATTTCCCACGCTCATCGTCACCTCGTCCTTAGCCAATCTTCGCTTAATCCGTAGTCCCTGTTTCGAGTTGCAAATATTAGCAACAAAACCAGTATCAAATACCCAGGTGCTACTATAAGCATTAGTAAGGTACACATCAATAACATGTATATCACATATACCTTTGTTCACCTTGCCATCCTTTTTATCCGCCAAATACTTGGGGCAGTTCCGCTTCCAGTGACCAGTCTGTTTGCAGTAGAAGCACTCAGTCTCAGGCTTAGGTCCAGACTTGGGTGTCTTCTCTTGAGCAGCAACTTGTTTGCTATTTTTCTTGAAGTTCCCCTTATTCTTCCCTTTACCCTTTTTCTTGAAACTAGTGGTCTTATTGACCATCAACACTTGATGCTCCTTCTTGATTTCTACCTCCGCAGCCTTTAGCATTGCAAAGAGCTCGGGAATAGTTTTGTCCATCCCTTGCATATTATAGTTCATCACGAAGCTCTTGTAGCTTGGTGGCAGTGATTGGAGAATTCTGTCAATGATGCAATCATCCGGAAGATTAACTCCCAGTTGAATCAAGTGATTGTTATACCCAGACATTCTGAGTATATGCTCACTGACAGAACTATTCTCCTCCATCTTGCAGCTATAGAACTTATTGGAGACTTCATATCTCTCAATCCGGGCATTTGCTTGAAATATTAACTTCAACTCCTGAAACATCTCATATGCTCCATGATGTTCAAAACATCGTTGAAGTCCCGGTTCTAAGCCGTAAAGCATGGCACACTGAACTATTGAGTAGTCATCAGCTTTGCTCTGCCAAACGTTCACAACGTCTGCAGTTGCATCTGCAGCAGGTCTGACACCCAGCGGTGCTTCCAGGACGTAATTCTTCTGTGCAGCAATGATGATACTCCTCAAGTTATGGACCCAGTCCGTGTAATTGCTACCATCATCTTTCAACTTTGCTTTCTCAAGGAACATATTAAAATTTAACAGAACAACAGCACGAGCCATCTATCTACAACAAACATAGGCATGCAAAATACTATCAGGTACTAAGTTCATGATAAATTTAAGTTCAATTAATCATATTACTAAAGAACTCCCACTTAGACAGACATCTCTCTAGTCATCTAAGTGATCACGTGATCCAAATCAACTAAACCATGTCCGATCATCACGTGAGATGGAGTAGTTTTCAATGATGAACATCACTATGTTGATCATATCTACTATATGATTCACGTTCGACCTTTCGGTCTCCGTGTTCCGAGGCCATATCTGTATATGCTCGGCTCATCAATTTTAACCTGAGTATTCCGCGTGTGCAACTGTTTTGCATCCGTTGTATTTGAACGTAGAGCCTATCACACCCGACCATCACGTGGTGTCTCAGCACGAAGAACTTTTGCAATGGTGCATACTCACGGAGAACACTTCTTGATAATTAGTGAGAGATCATCTTAAAATGCCACCGTCAATCAAAGCAAGATAAGATGCATAAAGGATAAACATCACATGCAATCAATATAAGTGATATGATATGTCCATCATCATCTTGTGCTTGTGATCTCCATCTCCGAAGCACCGTCGTGATCACCATCGTCACCGATGCGACACCTTGACCTCCATCATAGCATTGTTGTCGTTACGCCATCTATTGCTTCTACGACCATCGCTACCGCTTAGTGATAAAGTAAAGCAATTACAGGGCGTTTGCATTTCATACAATAAAGCGACAACCATATGGCTCCTGCCAGTTGCCGATAACTTTGGTTACAAAACATGATCATCTCATACAATAAAATATAGCATCACGTCTTGACCATATCACATCACAACATGCCCTGCAAAAACAAGTTAGACGTCCTCTACTTTGTTGTTGCAAGTTTTATGTGGCTGCTACGGGCTGAGCAAGAACCGTTCTTACCTACGCATAAAAACCACAACGATAGTTCGTCAAGTTAGTGTTGTTTTAACCTTCTCAAGGACCGGGCGTAGCCACACTTGTTTCAACTAAAGTTGGAGAAACTGACACCCGCCAGCCACCTGTGTGCAAAGCACATCGGTAGAACCAGTCTCGCGTAAGCGTACGCATAATGCCGGTCTGGGCCGCTTCATCCAACAATACCGCCGAACCAAAGTATGACATGCTGGTAAGCAGTATGACTTGTATCGCCCACAACTCACTTGTGTTCTACTCGTGCATATAACATCAATGCATAAAACCTAGGCTCTGATACCACTGTTGGGGAACGTAGTAATTTCAAAAAATTTCCTACGCACACGCAAGAACATGGTGATGCATAGCAATAAGAGGGGAGAGTGTTGTCCACGTACCCTTGTAGACCGTGCGGTTGATGTAGTCGTACGTCTTCACGGCCTGACCGATCAAGCACCGAAACTACGGCACCTCCGAGTTCTAGCACACGTTCAGCTCGATGACATCCCTCGAACTCCGATCCAGTCGAGTGTCGAGGGAGAGTTCCGTCAGCACGACGGCGTGGGTGACGATCTTGATGTTCTACCGTCGCAGAGCTTCGCCTAAGGACCGCTATAATATTATCGAGGAGGATTATGGTGGAGGAGGGCACCACACAGGCTAAGAGATCAATGATCAATTGTTGTGTCTAGAGGTGCCCCCCTGCCCCCGTATATAAAGGAGCAAGGGGGAGGGGGCGGCCGGCCAGAGAGGAGGCGCGCCAAGGGGAGTCCTACTCCCACCGGGAGTACGACTCCCTCCTTTCCTTGTCCAAGTAGGAGAGGGGGAAGGAAGGAAGAGAGAGGGGAGGAAGGAAGGGGGGGGGCGCCCGCCCTCCTTGTCCAATTCAGACTAGAGGGGGAGGAGGAGCACGACCTGCCCTGGCCGCCCCTGCTCTTCTCCACTTTGGGACCAAGTGGCCCATTAACCCCCCACGGGGTTCCGGTAACCCCCTGATACTCCGGTATATATCCGATAACCTCCGAAACTTATTCCGGTGTCCGCATATAGTCGTCCAATATACCAATCTTCATGTCTCGACCATTTCGAGACTCCTCGTCATGTCCGTAATCACATTCGGTTCTCCGAACACACTTCGGTACATCAAAACTCATAAACTCATAATATAACTGTCATCGAAACCTTAAGCGCGCGGACCCTACGGGTTCGAGAACTATGTAGACATGACCGAGAACCATTTCTGGTCAATAACAAATAGCGGAACCTGGATGCTCATATTGGCTCCTACATATTCTACGAAGATCTTTATCGGTCAAACCGCATAACAACATACGTTGTTCCCTTTGTCATCGGTATGTTACTTGCCCGAGATTTGATCATCGGTATCTCAATACCTAGTTCAATCTCATTACCGGCAAGTCTCTTTACTCGTTATGTAATGCATCATTCCGTAACTAACTCATTAGCTACATTGCTTGCAAGGCTTATAGTGATGTGCATTACCGAGAGGGTCCAGAGATACCTCTCCGACAATCGGAGTGACAAATCCTAATCTCGAAATACGCCAACCCAACATGTACCTTCGGAGACACCTGTAGAGCTCCTTTATAATCACCCAGTTACGTTGTGATGTTTGGTAGCACACAAAGTGTTCCTCCGGTAAACGGGAGTTGCATAATCTCATAGTTGTAGGAACATGTATAAGTCATGAAGAAAGCAATAGCAACATACTAAACGATCAAGTGCTAAGCTAACGGAATGGGTCAAGTCAATCACATCATTCTCCTAATGATGTGATCCCATTAATCAAATGACAACTCATGTCTATGGTTTGGAAACATAACCATCTTTGATTAATGAGCTAGTCAAGTAGAGGCATACTAGTGACTTTAAGTTTGTCTATGTATTCACACATGTATCATGTTTTCGGTTAATACAATTATAGCATGAATAATAAACATTTATCATGATATGAGGAAATAAATAATAACTTTATTATTGCCTCTAGGGCATATTTCCTTCAAGCCCAATAACAAAATGCTATGCCAAAGCTAGGGAGTTGAGTGATACCACTGGCAAAGACCACATACCATAGGAGTTGCGCCAGTGCCAACCCCCGCAGCCACACACACCAGAGGGTGGTGGTCATTGGCTAAGGCAGTGTGTAAACACAGGGACGGGGAACATTCTAACTCGTTGAGCTTGCACGAAGGATGGGCAGATTCTCCACCGAGAGGGTGGTCAATGCCGAAGGGAGTGGGGAGCAAGAACAAGCAATGAAGAAATGATGCATGGTCTTAGAGAGTGCTCGTGATGAAATTATCTCCACATAAAGGGTGGCCACACCTAGCGTGGAGTGCAAACGAAGAGCACTGCACAGGAACGAGAATAACAACAACACGAGCATCTAGAAAGAAGAAGGGGAATACGAGGAGAGTCCAAGTTTCTATTTCTAGACCTAGAACCAGGAGCCAGAAGGCAGTGTAGCCCACTGCCAACTCTGATAATGGTGTTAGACCCCCTAGCAAATCGACTAGGGGGAGGGGGAGGGGAAAATCCAAATGAATGGCCTATTCTGGAACTGCAGAGGAGCAGGGAAAAAAGGAATGATCACCTGTTTCTCTGATCTGATTAAGAATCATTCCCTAGATTTTTTGTGTCTCCAGGAGACTATGAAAAGAAAATTCTGTTGGGGAACGTTGCAGAAAATTAAAATTTTTCCTACGGTTTCACCAAGATCCATCTATGAGTTCATCTAAGCAACGAGTCTAGGGAGAGAGTTTGCATCTACATACCACTTGTAGATCGCGTGCGGAAGCTTGCAAGGTGATGATGTAGTCGTACTCGACGTGATCCAAATCACCGATGACCAGCGCCGAACGGATGGCACCTCCGCGTTCAACACACGTACGGGACGGGAGACGTCCCCTCCTTCTTGATCCAGCAACGGGGAAGGAGAGGTTGATGAAGATCCAGCAGCACGACGGCGTGGTGGTGGATGCAGGGCGTCACAGCAGCAGGGCTTCGCCGAGACTACAAGGGAGAGACGTAACGGGGGGAGGTGGAGGCGCCAGGGGCTGGTGTATGAAGTCCCTCCTCTCCCCCACTATATATAGGGGTGCCAGGGGGGGCGCCGGCCCTAGTAGATGAGATCTACTAGGGGGGGCGGCGGCCTAGGGGAGGTTTCCCTCCCCCCCAAGGCACCTAGGGGTGCCTTCCACCACTAGGACTCCTCCTAGGGGGAAACCCTAGGCGCATGGGCCTATAGGGGCTGGTGCCCTTGGCCCATGATGGCCAAGGCGCACCCCCTACAGCCCATGTGGCCCCCCGGGATAGGTGGCCCCACCCGGTGGACCCCCGGGACCCTTCCGGTGGTCCCGGTACAATACCGATAACCCCGAAACTTGTCCCGATGCCCGAAATAGCACTTCCTATATATAATTCTTTACCTCCGGACCATTCCGGAACTCCTCGTGACGTCCGGGATCTCATCCGGGACTCCGAACAACATTCGGGTTTCTGCATATCCATATCTTCATAACCCTAGCGTCACTGAACCTTAAGTGTGTAGACCCTACGGGTTCGGGAGACATGCAGACATGACCGAGACGCTCTCAGTCAATAACCATCAGCGGGATCTGGATACCCATGATGGCTCCCACATGCTCCTCGATGTTGTCATCGGATGAACCACTATGTCGAGGATTCGATCAAACCCTGTATGCAATTCCCTTTGTCAATCGGCACGTTACTTGCCCGAGACTCGATCGTCGGTATCCCAATACCTTGTTCAGTCTCGTTACCGGCAAGTCACTTTACTCGTACCGTAATGCATGATCCCGTGTCCAACACCTTGGTCACATTGAGCTCATTATGATGATGCATTACCGAGTGGGCCCAGAGATACCTCTCCGTCATACGGAGTGACAAATCCCAGTCTCGATCCGTGTCAACCCAACAGCTACTCTCAGAGATACCTGTAATGCACCTTTATAGTCACCCAGTTACGTTGTGACGTTTGATACACCCAAGGCACTTCTACGGTATCCGGGAGTTACACAATCTCATGGTCTAAGGAAGAGATACTTGACATTGACAAAGCTCTAGCAATACGAACTACACGATCTTTTATGCTATGCTTAGGATTGGGTCTTGTCCATCACATCATTCTCCTAATGATGTGATCCTGTTATCAACGACATCCAATGTCCATACTCAGGAAACCATGACTATCTGTTGATCACAACAAGCTGGTCAACTAGAGGCTTACCAGGGACATAGTGTGGTCTAAGTATTCACACGTGCATTACGATTTCCGGATAATACAGTTATAGCATGAATAAAAGACAATTATCATGAACAATGAAATATAATAATACTTTTATTATTGCCTCTAGGGCATATTTCCAACAGTCTCCCACTTGCACTAGAGTCACCAATCTAGTTACATTGCGATGAATCAAACACCCATAGAGTTCTGGTGTTGATCATGTTTTGCACGCGAGAGAGGTTTAGTCAGCGGATCTGCGACATTCAGATCCGTGTGCACTTTGCAAATCTCTATGTCTCCATCTTGAAAATTTTCACGGATGGAGTTGAAACGACGCTTGATGTGCCTGGTCTTCTTGTGAAACCTGGGCTCCTTTGCGAGGGCAATTGCTCCAGTGTTGTCACAGAAGAGTTTGATCGGCCCCGACGCATTTGGTATGACTCCTAGGTCGGTGATGAACTCCTTCACCCAAATCGCTTCATGTGCTGCCTCCGAGGCTGCCATGTACTCCGCTTCACACGTAGATCCCGCCACGACGCTCTGCTTGCAGCTGCACCAGCTTACTGCTCCACCATTCAACATATACACGTATCCGGTTTGTGACTTAGAGTCATCCATATCTGAGTCGAAGCTAGCGTCGACGTAACCTTTTACGACGAGCTCTTCGTCTCCTCCATAAACGAGAAACATGTCCTTTGTCCTTTTCAGGTACTTCAGGATATTCTTGACCGCTGTCCAGTGTTCCTTGCCGGGATTACTTTGGTATCTTGCTACCAAACTTACGGCAAGGTTTACATCGGGTCTGGTACACAGCATGGCATACATAATAGATCCTATGGCTGAAGCATAGGGGATGACACTCATCTCTTCTTTATCTTTTGCCGTGGTCGGTGACTGAGCTGAGCTCAGTCTCATACCTTGTAACATAGGCAATAACCCCTTCTTGGACTGATCCATTCTGAATCTCTTCAAAATCTTATCAAGGTATGTGCTTTGTGAAAGACCTATGAGGCGTCTCGATCTATCTCTATAGATCTTGATGCCTAATATATAAGCAGCTTCTCCAAGGTCCTTCATTGAAAAACACTTATTCAAGTAGGCCTTAATGCTGTCCAAAAATTCTATATTATTTCCCATCAGGAGTATGTCATCTACATATAATATGAGAAATGCTACAGAGCTCCCACTCACTTTCTTGTAAACGCAGGCTTCTCCATAAGTCTGCATAAACCCAAACGCTTTGATCATCTCATCAAAGCGAATGTTCCAACTCCGAGATGCTTGCACCAGTCCATAAATGGATCGCTGGAGCTTGCATACTTTGTTAGCGTTCCGAGGATCGACAAAACCTTTCGGCTGCATCATATACAGTTCTTCCTTAAGATGCCCGTTAAGGAATGCTGTTTTGACGTCCATCTGCCATATCTCATAATCATAGTATGCGGCAATTGCTAACATGATTCGGACGGACTTTAGCTTCGCTACGGGAGAGAATGTCTCGTCGTAGTCAATCCCTTGAACCTGTCGATAACCCTTAGCGACAAGTCGAGCTTTATAGATGGTAACATTACCATCCGCGTCCGTCTTCTTCTTAAAGATCCATTTGTTTTCTATCGCTCGCCGATCATCGGGCAAGTCTGTCAAAGTCCATACTTTGTTTTCATACATGGATTCTATCTCGGATTTCATGGCTTCAAGCCATTTGTTGGAATCCGGGCCCGCCATTGCTTCTTCATAGTTTGAAGGTTCATTGTTGTCTAACAACATGATTTCCAGGACAGGGTTGCCGTACCACTCTGGTGCGGAACGTGTGCTTGTGGACCTACGAAGTTCAGCAGTAACTTGATCCGAAGTACCTTGATCATTATCATGGTTTTCCTCTTCAGTTGGTGTGGGCATCACAGGAACGGTTTCTTGTGCTGCGTCACTATCCCGCTCAAGAGGTAGTACTTCATCGAGTTCTACTTTCCTCCCACTTACTTCTTTCGAGAGAAACTCTTTTTCCAGAAAGCATCCGTTCTTGGCAACAAAGATCTTGCCTTTGGATCTTAAGTAGAAGGTATACCCTACAGTTTCCTTAGGGTATCCTATGAATACGCATTTTTCCGACTTGGGTTCGAGCTTTTCAGGTTGAAGTTTCTTGACATAAGCTTCGCATCCCCAAACTTTTAGAAACGACAGCTTAGGTTTCTTTCCAAACCATAATTCATACGGTGTCGTCTCAACGGATTTAGACGGTGCCCTATTTAAAGTGAATGTAGCTGTCTCTAGAGCGTATCCCCAAAATGATAGCGGTAAATCGGTAAGAGACATCATAGACCGCACCATATCCAATAGAGTGCGATTACGACGTTCGGACACACCGTTTCGCTGAGGTGTTCCAGGCGGCGTGAGCTGTGAAACGATTCCACATTTCTTTAAGTGTGTACCAAATTCGTGACTTAAGTATTCTCCTCCGTGATCTGATCGCAAGAATTTTATCTTTCGGTCACGTTGATTCTCCACCTCATTCTGAAATTCCTTGAACTTTTCAAAGGTCTCAGACTTGTGTTTCATTAAGTAGACATACCCATATCTACTCAAGTCATCTGTGAGAGTGAGAACATAACGATATCCTCCGCGAGCCTCAACGCTCATTGGACCGCACACATCGGTATGTATGATTTCCAACAAGTTGGTTGCTCGCTCCATTGTTCCGGAGAACGGAGTCTTGGTCATTTTGCCCAAGAGGCATGGTTCGCACGTGTCAAATGATTCATAATCAAGAGACTCTAAAAGTCCATCGGCATGGAGCTTCTTCATGCGCTTGACACCAATGTGACCAAGGCGGCAGTGCGACAAGTATGTGGGACTATCGTTATCAACTTTAAATCTTTTGGCATCTACACTATGAACATGTGTAATATTACGCTCGAGATTCATTAAGAATAAACCATTGACCATCGGAGCATGACCATAAAACATATCTCTCATATAAATCGAACAACCATTATTCTCAGACTTAAATGAGTAGCTATCTCGTATTAAACGAGATCCTGATACAATGTTCATGCTCAAACTTGGCACTAAATAACAATTATTGAGGTTCAAAACTAATCCCGTAGGTAAATGTAGAGGCAGCGTGCCGACGGCGATCACATCGACTCTGGAACCATTCCCGACGCGCATCGTCACCTCGTCCTTTGCCAGTCTCCGTTTATTCCGCAGCTCCTGCTGTGAGTTACAAATATGAGCAACGGCACCGGTATCAAATACCCAGGAGTTACTACGATTACTGGTAAGGTACACATCAATCACATGTATATCAAATATACCTTTGGTGTTGCCGGCCTTCTTATCCGCTAAGTATTTGGGGCAGTTCCGCTTCCAGTGACCCTTCCCCTTGCAATAAAAGCACTCAGTCTCAGGCTTGGGTCCATTCTTTGACTTCTTCCCGGTAACTGGCTTACCAGGCGTGGCAACATCTTTGCCGTCCTTCTTGAAGTTCTTCTTACCCTTGCCCTTCTTGAACTTAGTGGTCTTATTGACCATCAACACTTGATGTTCTTTCTTGATTTCAGCCTCTGCTGACTTCAGCATCGAGAACACTTCAGGAATGGTCTTTTCCATTCCCTGCATGTTGTAGTTCATCACAAAGCTCTTGTAGCTTGGTGGGAGCGACTGGAGGATTCTGTCAATGACCGCCTCATCTGGGAGGTTAATGTTCAGCTGGGTCATACGGTTGTGTAACCCAGACATCTTCAGGATGTGCTCACTGACAGAACTATTTTCCTCTATCTTACAACTGTAGAACTTGTCGGAGACATCATATCTCTCGACCCGGGCATGAGCTTGAAAAACTAGTTTCAGCTCTTCGAACATCTCATATGCTCCGTGATGCTCAAAACGCTTTTGGAGCCCCGGTTCTAAGCTGTAAAGCATGCCGCACTGAACGAGGGAGTAATCATCAGCGCGAGACTGCCAAGCATTCATAATGTCTTGGTTCTCTGGGACGGGAGCGTCACCTAGCGGTCCTTCTAGGACATATTGTTTCCTGGCAGCTATGAGGATGATCCTCAGGTTCCGGACCTAGTCCGTATAGTTGCTGCCATCATCTTTCAGCTTGGTTTTCTCTAGGAACGCGTTGAAGTTCATGTTGACATTAGCGTTGGCCATTGATCTACAAGACATATTTGCAAAGGTTTTAGACTAAGTTCATGATAATAAAGTTCTAATCAAATTATGAACTCCCACTTAGATTAGACATCCCTTTAGTCATCTAAGTGTTACACGATCCGAGTCGACTAGCCCGTGTCCGATCATCACGTGAGACGGACTAGTCATCGTCGGTGAACATTTTCATGTTGATCGTATCTTCCATACGACTCGTGTTCGACCTTTCGGTCTCCGTGTTCCGAGGCCATGTCTGCACATGCTAGGCTCGTCAAGTTAACCCTAAGTGTTTTCGCTGTGTAAAGCTGTCTTACACCCGTTGTATGTGAACGTAAGAATCCATCACACCCGATCATCACGTGGTGCTTAGAAACGACGAACTGTAGCAACGGTGCACAGTTAGGGGATAACACTTCTTGAAATTTTATAAGGGATCATCTTATTTACTACCGTCGTCCTAAGTAAACAAGATGCATAATACATAATAAACATCACATGCAATTATATAGTTGTGACATGATATGGCCAATATCATATAGCTCCATTGATCTTCATCTTCGGGGCTCCATGATCATCTTGTCACCGGCTTGACACCATGATCTCCATCATCATGATCTCCATCATCGTGTCTTCATGAAGTTGTCACGCCAACGACTACTTCTACTTCTATGACTAACGTTTAGCAATAAAGTAAAGTAGTTTACATGACGTTATTCAATGACACGCAGGTCATACAAAAAATAATGACAACTCCTATGGCTCCTGCCGGTTGTCATACTCATCGACATGCAAGTCGTGAATCCTATTACAAAGAACATGATCTCATACATCACAATTCATCATTCATCACAACTTCTGGCCATATCACATCACATGATCAATCGCTGCAAAAACAAGTTAGACGTCCTCTAATTGTTGTTGCATCTTTTACGTGGCTGCAATTGGGTTCTAGCAAGAACGTTTTCTTACCTACGAATCACCACAACGTGATTTTGTCAACTTCTATTTACCCTTCATAAGGGCCCTATTCATCGATTCCGCTCCAACTAAGGTGGGAGAGACAGACACCCGCCAGCCACCTTATGCAACTTGTGCATGTCAGTCGGCGGAACCGGTCTCACGTAAGTGTACATGTAAGGTTGGTCCGGGCCGCTTCATCCCACAATACCGTTGAGCAAGAAAAGACTAGTAGAGGCAAGTAAGATGACAAAATCCACGCCCACAACAAAGTTGTGTTCTACTCGTGCAAAGAGAACTACGCATAGACCTAGCTCATGATGCCACTGTTGGGGAACGTTGCAGAAAATTAAAATTTTTCCTACGGTTTCACCAAGATCCATCTATGAGTTCATCTAAGCAACGAGTCTAGGGAGAGAGTTTGCATCTACATACCACTTGTAGATCGCGTGCGGAAGCTTGCAAGGTGATGATGTAGTCGTACTCGACGTGATCCAAATCACCGATGACCAGCGCCGAACGGATGGCACCTCCGCGTTCAACACACGTACGGGACGGGAGACGTCTCCTCCTTCTTGATCCAGCAAGGGGGAAGGAGAGGTTGATGAAGATCCAGCAGCACGACGGCGTGGTGGTGGATGCAGGGCGTCACAGCAGCAGGGCTTCGTCGAGACTACAAGGGAGAGACGTAACGGGGGGAGGTGGAGGCGCCAGGGGCTGGTGTATGAAGTCCCTCCTCTCCCCCACTATATATAGGGGTGCCAGGGGGGCGCCGGCCCTAGTAGATGAGATCTACTAGGGGGGCGGCGGCCTTGGGGAGGTTTCCCTCCCCCCCCAAGGCACCTAGGGGTGCCTTCCACCACTAGGACTCCTCCTAGGGGGAAACCCTAGGTGCATGGGCCTATAGGGGCTGGTGCCCTTGGCCCATGATGGCCAAGGCGCACCCCCTACAGCCCATGTGGCCCCCGGGATAGGTGGCCCCACCCGGTGGACCCCCGGGACCCTTCCGGTGGTCCCGGTACAATACCGATAACCCCGAAACTTGTCCCGATGCCCGAAATAGCACTTCCTATATATAATTCTTTACCTCCGGACCATTCCAGAACTCCTCGTGACGTCCGGGATCTCATCCGGGACTCCGAACAACATTCGGGTTTCTGCATATCCATATCTTCATAACCCTAGCGTCACTGAACCTTAAGTGTGTAGACCCTACGGGTTCGGGAGACATGCAGACATGACCGAGACGCTCTCAGTCAATAACCATCAGCGGGATCTGGATACCCATGATGGCTCCCACATTCTCCTCGATGTTGTCATCGGATGAACCACTATGTCGAGGATTCGATCAAACCCTGTATGCAATTCCCTTTGTCAATCGGCACGTTACTTGCCCGAGACTCGATCGTCGGTATCCCAATACCTTGTTCAGTCTCGTTACCGGCAAGTCACTTTACTCGTACCGTAATGCATGATCCCGTGTCCAACACCTTGGTCACATTGAGCTCATTATGATGATGCATTACCGAGTGGGCCCAGAGATACCTCTCCGTCATACGGAGTGACAAATCCCAGTCTCGATCCGTGTCAACCCAACAGCTACTCTCGGAGATACCTGTAATGCACCTTTATAGTCACCCAGTTACGTTGTGACGTTTGATACACCCAAGGCACTTCTACGGTATCCGGGAGTTACACGATCTCATGGTCTAAGGAAGAGATACTTGACATTGACAAAGCTCTAGCAATACGAACTACACGATCTTTTATGCTATGCTTAGGATTGGGTCTTGTCCATCACATCATTCTCCTAATGATGTGATCCCGTTATCAACGACATCCAATGTCCATAGTCAGGAAACCATGACTATCTGTTGATCACAACAAGCTGGTCAACTAGAGGCTTACCAGGGACATAGTGTGGTCTAAGTATTCACACGTGTATTACGATTTCCGGATAATACAGTTATAGCATGAATAAAAGACAATTATCATGAACAATGAAATATAATAATACTTTTATTATTGCCTCTAGGGCATATTTCCAACAAATTCTCCCCTAGCTTCTTTAGGAAAATTGATCCCTACAGTACTTTTGACTGGAATTGGATACCTTCTATTGGCAAGGCTGGGGGCTTACTTTGTGGGGTCAAGAGGGACAAATTGGAGATTGTCTCTTGGTCCCTAGGAAAATTTATCCTCCAAGTTATTATTTTTTGTGTTGCTAAACAATGTGTTTGGGCCCTTCTAAATGTCTATGGTGCGGCTCATGATGAGCAGAAGGAAGAGTTTCTTGTGGAGTTGGCTAGTTTTTGTAGTCATTTATCCATACCTTACATTGTGGGTGGTGATTTCAACATCCTCAGACACTGTGGAGAGAAAAACAAAAAAAATGATGACCTCCCAGTATGTTGACAGATTTAATGCCATCATTAACACTATGTGTCTCCGCGAGATTTTTGTGGAGGGGGGGATGTTCACATGGTCCAATAATCAAGCTCACCCCACATTGGAAAAATTGGACAAAATTCTCATGAGCTATGACTGGGAAGATCTATTCCCCTTGGTTACGGCCAGGAAACTGGTTAGAGATGTATCTGACCATAATCCCCTCCTTCATGTCCACTAATAGCCTTAAACACCAGCCACCTTAGCCTAGGGAATTTAGGTTTGAGATGAGCTGGATGGCTAATGAGGAATTCCTCCCTTTAGTTAATAAAATTTGGCAGAGGCCAGTTAAGTCTTCAGACCCTATTGATGTCCTCAATATCAAGCTTAAACGTTTTAAAAACTTTTTTAAGGGCCGGGGCTCGGATAAGTTCGAACATGTTAAGAAAAGAAAGAAGGGGATCAAGGATGAGCTTGCTTTCATAGAGTCTATGGAAGAACAAGGCCCTCTCGACCCTGATATCCTAGAAAAAAGAGCTTCCCTTAGTGGAGAGCTACAACAGCTCATGGTTAATGAGGAGCTATACTGGCTCCAACAATCCCACAAGACATGGCCGTTGAAAGGAGACCAAAACACTGCTTTCTACCATAGGATTGCCAATGGAAAAAAGCGGAAAAATACCATTCACTCCTTCTCTTGTGGTGATACTACTATTGAGGGGACTGATAACTTACTCAAACACGCCACAGACTTTTATAAGGAGCTTTTTGGCCCGGCCCCAGGGAATCTTTTTCATCTAGATCCTGATACCTGGGGGGAGAATGAAAAGCTTACGGCCGAGGATAATGAATTCCTGACCAGGCCATTTAGTGAGGAAGAAGTGAAAAAGGCCCTTTTCTCTATGGATAGCAATAGAGCTCCTGGGCCAGATAACATACCAGCGGAATTTTACATATTCTGTTGGGACATTGTTAAAGAGGATACTATGAACTTGTTTAGGGCCTTTCATGGAGGAACTCTGGACGTGGAGAGACTGAATTATGGGACTATTACCCTAATTCCTAAAATCAACGGGGCCAAAAAAATTCAGGAGTTCCGACCTATTTGTCTTTTGAGATGCCCTTACAAACTTATCACAAAAGTCTTGGACAATAGGGTTGCGGTGTTTGCTGACAAACCTTTTAGTCGCCACCAAAATGCCTTCATCAAGAAACGGAACATTATGGATGGAATCTTGACCCTGCATGAAATTCTCCATCACACTCAAGTCAAGAAAAAAATGGGGATTGTTTTGAAACTTGACTTTGAGAAGGCGTACGATAAGGTTAATTGGGAGTTTTTGCTTGAATGTCATAAAATGAGGGGATTCGATCCCAAATGGTGCGAGTGGGTGGAGAGAATCCTCCACAATGGCACAGTTAGTGTTAAAATTACCAATACCACGGGGCCTTACTTCCAGAGCCACAAAGGGGTTCGACAAGGGGATCCAATGTCTCCCTTCCTTTTCAATCTTGCAGCTGAATGTTTGACTAAAATGATTTTGAATGCCCAGAAAAACAATCTTTTTAGAGGGCTGGCTTCTGATTTGGTTCCTAATGGGGTGGCAGTGCTCCAGTACGCAGATGACACGGTTATCTGTATCGAAGATGATATTGACAAAGCCGTCAATCTTAAACTTCTTCTTTACCTTTTCGAACTGATGTCTGGTCTTAAGATCAACTTCTTAAAAAGTGAGGTGCTGTGTGTGTGTCTGGGGGGGGGGGGTGACTCGGTCCTCCAGAAATATGCTGATCTTTTTGGTTGCCAGATCGGTCACTTTCCTATGAAATACTTAGGAGTGCCAGTCAGCTACTCCTCTTTGAGAAACTCAGATTGGGAGTTTATAGCTATTTGGTTTCTTAAATGCTGTGATTCATGGATTGGCAATGATGCCTCTTCCGGAGGGCGGCTGACCCTGTTGAATTCCTCTCTTTCTAGCATTGCCTACTATTACATGTCAATGTTCCTCAATAAAACTTTCATCAAAAAATTAGACAAATACTGTCGCAAGTTTTTTTGGTATGGAGGTATGGCGAAGAAAAGCTACTACTTGGTCAAATGGACCAGAGTGTGCAGATCTAAGTGTAAAGGGGGTTTGGGTATCAAAGATCTCCACAAACAGAATGTCTCTCTTCTGGTGAAATGGTGGTGGAGGCTGGATACAGTGAATGGTTTGTGGCAAGATGTTGTGAGGGCTAAATACCTCAAGAATTGCTCGGTTGCTACTGTTAAACCCAAGTTCAATGACTCCCCAGTCTGGAAATCACTTTTGAAAATTAAGGATGTTTACATGGCCAGGAGGAAAGTGATTATTAATTCTGGCAATATTGCTCGTCTGTGGTTTGATCCTATTGGGTCTCATCCCCCACTTTGTGACTTATATCCAGACCTTTTCAGCATTGCTAATTATCCGGATGACACTATTGTCCAGTATAAGTCGAGGACTGGTAGGGGCTTGTTCAGGCGCAGGTCGAATGCCGACCTGACTTGCCAGTTTGAGAGGCTACAAAGGGTTGTTGACACTGTCAAACCCTCTGACAATTGTGACGGTTTTGAATGGGGCTTTGGTCCTAAAGGTAGATATACCACCAAGTCAGTGTACGCTTACTTGGAAAAGGACCTCGCTGGGTGCGACTATAAATGGATCTGGAAAGCTAAACTGCCTGTTAAAATCCAAATTTTTTTGTGGCAACTATTTCAAGATGCTATTCTTACCAGGGATGTGATGAGACGTCGAAACTGGGCTGGCAACCCACGGTGTTCCTTCTGCGATTGCAAGGAAACTTATCTGCACTTATTTTTCATTTGCCCTATTGCGAGGGTAGTTTGGCGCACGGTGGGTGCGATGCTTGGAACTGATCTTTTCCCTAACAACTTATGTCAATTTTACTCTTGGTGTTATGCTTTTCTTCCTCATGGTGAGAGACACTTTACTGTGGGGCTAGCGGCTGTTTGCTGGGCCATTTGGAACCGCAGAAATCAGGCTACTTTTGAATTCAATAAGTTGTCGTCTCCTTTTGAGATTGTCTTCATGGCCTGCACACATCTATCTTACTGGGCAGGTCTGCTGAAAGGCGAGGAGCGAGCGGAGCTAGAGCATGGCGCGGCGCTTCTGAAGAGGAATGCTAAGGAGCTGATGAGTCTCTGCACAACTGCATACACGGGAACCACCCTGGGATGATCAAGGCGCTATTTCTAATGGGAGCTTCTTCTTCTGGAGCTGATCGTGCTTCTTCGCGAATCCCTTTAGTGTTTTGGCGTCAGTCTTACTATCCTGATACTCTGCCTCTGCGTAGGCTCTGTTGTTACTGTTAGACTTCTTTATCTTTTGGTGTCGAGAGAACTTGGTGCTCCAGGGTTTTCGCCCCACAGTGGGCGTCTCAATTGCGAGCGTCTACAGTGGGTTTCCCTGGCGTGCTTGAACTCGTTTTTTTCCTTTCCCTTTTTTCGCTCTCTTGGACATGGCTGTGTTTCCGTTATGTTCTATAATGGAAAGGGGATTAGCCCGGTTCAAAAAAAAAAAAAACAAGAGCACCACATGACGGGAAGGTGAAGATTCCGGAGGAAGCTCACAAGTCACAAGAATGCCGATTTGCAGAGGAGTTCACCGGAGTGGGACGACGAGTTGAGGGTGGATGCCAGGACCACATAACCAGCACGAAGGGGGAGCATGGATGCCGGGGCCACGGAGGATGCATATTTGTTGTGATCTTGTTGTGCTTGCTTGTTATATTTGAGATCCGTCAACATCAAAGACAGGGAGAGAAAGAGAGGCGAGGAAGATAACAAGCGCCGTCAAAACCATACTCCCCCAGGGCCAGGAGCGCTTGACCAACTCTCCCTCCCGTTCTCCAAAAGTTGACCGTTATCTCACAAACTCCCTAGGACCGACCAGTCAAACACCTCGACTTGCTACCGCGGCCACAGCCACAGCCACTAGCACCTGCCAGCCTCGTCTCAACTCCCTCCCACCACCACATGCCCTGACCTGGTCCATCTTACGCCTGCCAGCATGTCACTCTCTCCTCACTCGTGCCTCGCAACCCCAGAATACTTCTCACCCCCAGAATCTCAGCGCCGTCTCGTATCGTATATAAATAAACATCCCCGAACGGCTAGCATGACACACACAACCCTGAGGCTAGAGCGATCAAGAAACGAGCCAGCCGCACGTACGAGGAGATCGAGAAAACCGACCAAAGGCACCGCCACTGCACGCGCGCTCGCTCGATCAAGCAAGCAAGCAAGGACTCATGGACAACAAGAATGGCGTCAAGGTCACCTACATCGAGACGCAGTTCGTCACCTCCGACGCCGCGGGCTTCAAGTCCCTCGTGCAGCGCCTCACCGGCAAGCCATCCGGTGCCGCCGCCGCGCCCGCGCACCAGCTCCACAGGCCGCGGCCCCGCCACGCCGACGGGAGGAGTGCTGCCACCACCGGACCGTCAGGCTATCGCATGCCCGCCACGGCAGGCCCCGTTAGCGCAGCGGCGAATGACGCCGGCACCAGATCGTCAAGCTATCTCATTCCCGCCACGGCAGGCCCGGTTGGTGTAGCGGCGAATGACGCGCGGACGGCGACGGCCCATGCCAACTCCGGCGCCGCGCAGTCGTCGTGCCTGGATGAGCTGCACGGCCTCTGCGATTACACAGAGCTTTTCACCGTCGTCGGCGCGAGCGAACAGCAGCGTCACGGCAGTTACAGTGGTTTCCCCTATTGAAGTGCAAGTGTAAATACAGAGCCTAGGGCTTTGTTTGGAATGTCGTTTCATCTCAAATACACCTGTAGAAAAGATACAGATCTCCGCCCATCCTTTTGATTCCGGCTGAAAATCTACTGGTGGCCGGTAAGATACACGCGTAAACTAAATACGTCTGTATTTGATTACACCGCATCCAAGCGCAGCCTAGGTGTTAAAATTCAGTCTTTGTAACCATAGACAGCAGCATTTGTAAGAGAGATGGCAGAGCAAGCATTTGTGTATGTAAAGTTGTAATCATTCTGGGAATCCACAAGATATATATATATATTCAACGTCCGGGGCCTGTTTTTACTCGTAAATTCGATCTTGCATGCGTGCTAGAGGAGGAGGCACAAGATATACTCCCTCCGTTCGTAAATATAAGTCTTTTTAGAGATTCTAACAAGCGACTACATACGGAGCAAAATGGATGAATCTACATTTTAAAATATGTCTACATACATCCGTATGTTGTAGTCTATTTGAAACCTCTAAAAAGACTTATATTTAGGAACGGAGGGAGTATTCAGCATTTGCCTGGGAGGATTT
The DNA here is from genome assembly GCF_002162155.2 of Triticum dicoccoides. Taxonomy (NCBI): domain Eukaryota; kingdom Viridiplantae; phylum Streptophyta; class Magnoliopsida; order Poales; family Poaceae; genus Triticum; species Triticum dicoccoides. The sequence continues at coordinate 544,528,674 of NC_041391.1, forward strand.
TCCTTTTTCTCAAGACAGCCGAGTTTTGCGCTCTTTAATTTGGACCGGTGACAGAGAGGTAATGCATGAAACATGCATGATTCGCTTGGCACTCACACTCTCTTATTGCACCGCTAATTTCTGCCCATCTCTAAAAAGCTACAGCAGCGCAAACCAAAGCTGTGCTCTTAAGCAAGTTCTGCTACACTTAGATTAAGAACCAACTATATATTTTCAGTTGGTCGAACGCGTACTGTGAAAGCTGTCTTGGAACAGGGAAATTCAAGAACAAAAGATCATACACAAGAAACATATATTTCCACATCATATTTGTAGGGTTGGACAGGGGCATTTTTAATCCATATACCATGATGGAAACATTCTTTCTGTTTTGTGCAGTGCAACAACGGCAAATGGTCCTATGCAACATTGACTTGTACCGGGCTTTGCCTATCTACTCTACAGATTCAATGAGAAGTACATGCTTGCAGCAGCTGCTGCAACAAGTAACACATACATCGGTACAGACAAAACTGGCTCAATATCTTCACCAAGTATAACACACAGCGACACATACTCTACCCAGTACATACACCATTGTCTACAGTTCTCAAACTATGCACATATTGGTAAGCCGGCCCCTGCCATGCGGTGCTGACATCTCCTTCCTTTTGTTTTGCAGAAAAGAAGGATCTCGAGTACGAGTACCATTCAAGCCGGGTGATGCGAGAAGTAGGTGCAGAGCATCACCTCCTCTTCTTTTACTTTCACTTCTTTCCTGTTGAGGTAAGGGGGTTGTCAAATTCCTGAATTCTGCGGTTGCTTAGACCCATCTGAAAGCATGAAAAAGGAGAAGATTGCAGTCTGCGACGACCTAGCTAACAAAAAAAAACATGTGTTTTTCGAGGAAAAGGAGAGATGCAAGCACCGATATGTTAGACGTTAACCCCCTTGTTGTTCTTGTGCAAATTATGCACTAGGGCGTTAGCCATATTTCATAACTGGGCATCATTCTCCGGACCCAACTGCAGCGTCAGACTGAACTCTTAAGTGTTCGGTGCTGTTTTCTAAGTTCTGCATCCCTAAATGACTAGTAGTTCTTGCTGCCTTGTGGCACCTGATCAAATTTCTCTAGATGGGCTCGTACTGCGAAAATTCTGAAGCATGTTTGCTGCTTCGTAGTGGGTGGGTGAGGGTCTATGGCTATAGAAGCTCTTCCCATATTTTTCACGCTTGGTTAGTTTCGATTCATGAAGTCTTCGTTTGTGAAATAAGTGTCTCTGTTCTACTGAGCAAAATTGATCTACCATTCTAGCAACAAGCCTACAACATAATATCTCTTAAAACACGAAAATGGGTTCACAGAACGGAAACAAGCAAAGAAAATATAGACATATACTGCAAGAAGCATACCATGGTGGGTGGATGTGAATAATGTTTCCTTCTACAAGATCCACATTGTCACATATTTTGGGACTGAAGATAATGGTCCTCTTACTACTGCTGCCATCCATGTCACAATCTGTCAAGGGAAGCTGCAAAGAAACACAAATACACTGATAACACCACACTGGCACGAGACGCTTAGCATGTTTGGTTTGTTAGAACTTAACCCCAGAAAGGATATGTTTTGGGAGGGCATAACAACATTAAAAGATAGTTCTAAGGGTAGCACTGTATTTTTATCTTAAATGTCTGGACAGTACATGGTGGGCCATTCAAAAAGAGTGGCCAAATGCCACGTGGAAAATTATCTAACATGCATGACTTGCACAGCACATACTCCTACAATTACCATTTAATAGCAAGCATGTACTACCTCTGTACACTATAATATAAGACGTTTCTGCATTCAATTTGAACTGCAAAAACGTTTTACATTAGTGTACAGAGGAGTACTTTTTATGCGCAACAATTATTACTTTTCTTTGAAAATAGTACTCCTTCCGTTCCATATTAACTGATGCTCAAACTGATGTATCTAGCACTGAAATACGTCTCCATTTGAGTGACAGTTAATATGGGACGGAGGGAGTATAAAAACAATATGTTAATTTGCTGCAAGCAATAAGTAAACGAAAGAACAGAAGAGCTTTTGAAAGATAAAGATGAAACACAGACGTTACTCTTTTCTTTCAACAGGCAGAGGCAGACTGTTAGTTTTCCTTCCAAGGACCTTGTCAAAATTTGAACAGTAACTCCCTTTGAATCACCTGGCAATACGAATAGTCACTGCATCATCAATATATGAATACACATTGATGAAGGTTATTATGAATGTATATGTAGTACCACTACTAACTGCTTCAACTAGCAAATCTAGCATAACTATACAAGTTCACGATAGCAAAACTAAGGACTACCTAAATAATCTTGCGCTTTGTTATACTGCCTCGAGAACTCAGCATGCCTATCTTTCTCCATCTGCATAATCTGTTGCATCCTTCCGTAATAACCAGCTCTGCACGAGAAATAGAATATTTAGAATAGCATAACGTTCAGCGTTATTTCAACACGCATTTGGTAAGGAATTGTCAGGGTTACTATACCCGGTTGATCTCATGGGGAGTGCGGTACCCTCCATATCTGTTGCATTGAAAGCTTCTTGGAATAGGTCAGACATAGTTTTTCGGTTTCCCTTCACATCTTTGTTCACCATAGTCAAGTTGTTTCGAACAGTATCCTGTTGCAGGAATGAAGTATCATGACGAACAGTACAACTGAACAACTATGAATAACAGCAGTTATATTAAAACATACTTCCGCTTCATCCTCACTAGACGTTTCACCAATAGCATGCTCCGAGGGCTCTTCACTATCAAGATCCCTCTGACCTAGAAGTGCTGGTATTTTCTTCCCTGAAGTCGGAACTTTTGGCTTCCCTTCCTTAGCTTTGGTTTGTTGATGAATCTGCATTGAAATGTTCAGAGACAAGCTAGCTGTTTTCTAAGAACTCCAAACAATGAAGCAGCACAGAAATACACACCGAAAATGGTGTTCTAAGAGAAGAGACACTTCTATCCTGTAGATCTTCAAGAAGTTCAGCAACTGAAGTGTTTGCAATCTTGGTTGGATGGGCAAAATCTGACGGCAAGTCTTCAGTGTCTTCATCGATATTTTCCAACTGCTCAGCCATCAAAGTTTCTACAGTTTTAGCTGGTCGCATTCCTGACGAAACTTCTTGCTCCCCAGCATACGAGTTTTCACTCTTTACGCCTGACACGATAGAATTGAATCCACGTATTGAGAATTTGCGCTTGTTTTCACATTTGCTCCCTGCACCAGTGGCAAAAAGGAGAGCGAGTCATGTATAATATGCACCCGAAAAAATTACACAAGAAAACATTTACATGCCGAAGTCCTCCACTGCCTACAAGAAATATCAGAACCTACATAATATGTATTACAGGAGATGCAGTTGCAGTGATTACTTTTGCTTGTTCCAGCAGATAGGAGCGAGACACTACGAGCATGAGGATCTTTATGCACATGGGCTAGCTCATCAGCTTCTTCCCGAACTTCATCCCAGATGGTTGATTCATCGTGGCCCGCCATTCTGGTATCCTTCTCTCTCTTATTTGTAGTAGCACAGGCCAGCGAGAGCCTTGTTGGTTGGACATCCTGTTGATATACAATAAAAGAAAAGCCACATGTTCAACAAGCATTTCATATGCTGCTACATGCCGAGATTTTCAAGCGATGTCAGATAAATTTGCATAAAAAGGCACAATGAGCTGCAACAATGTTTATGAGATTTTCAAGCTATGTCAGATAAATTTGTACAGTTTGCGCATCTGGTAGAGTGGTTCAGGGTCCAGACACAACACTATGAAATTCGGAACAGTTTCTTTGCACATGAGCTGCAACAATGTTTATGGCATTTATTGGCCAAGGAAATAAAGAACATATGAAATACCAAAGCCAATGTAGCTCAGCATCAGGAGAGGCAGCACCTCATCAGATATCGGATCCTCAAGAGAATCAGAGACGCGGTCGGGGTGCTGGTGAGAATGAGGGGACGTGCAGTCGTACTCATCAAATCTTTCCATAGCAAATGCCCTGAATCAACAGCACACATAGGTGTTGTCAGGCAGCTAGCGAAGTCACAGCACAATTGGTGAAAAGAGTGAAATGCCCTGCCTGTCGCGGACGTGTGGCGCTGCCGGCTGGGGTGTCGGAGTGCCGGATGCCCGACGTGTCGGTCAGTCTGCAAGTTGCGCCGACGCGCCCTCCTCCCCTCGAGGACCTCC
>NC_041391.1:544533286-544535605 GCF_002162155.2 Triticum dicoccoides
GATTCAGCTGGCGGGCCGCGTGGCCGTGGCCTCGGCGACTCGAGAGGTCGCGCCCTCGCCTCGCGCTGCACGTAGCTCCTGAAGCCTTGCTCCTCAGCTCGCTGGCCGATCTGACCGCCCTGCTCGTCGGCGGAGAGACGCCGCGGCCGCGCGCTGGAGCTGCCGAGCAGCAGGCCTCCAAGGTCAGGGTTCTGCTTTTGGGCCTTGCACCTGGGAGCACATAGGCCAAATGGGCCTCTGACTCGGCCTTGTGCGAGAGGAATGGGCCCACGGTTTCTGAATTAATCGCTGCATATCTTTTTATTTTGAATTCCATCGCTGCATATCTTTGGTACACACAGGGCCGGGGAGTCCTCGAAATCACTAACAGTTTTCCTAAAGCACATCTAGATGTGTCCTAAATATTGCACATCCAAGTCCTCTGCCATTGATTTTACATGAAGATTCCTGCAAGCATTTTCATTAGCCATTTTTTTGTTCTTTCTAGTTTGATAGTTAATTAGATGTGTAATAACTAGAGCACATTTAAATATACCCTAAACAGGCATAATCATTTTTTTGAGGGAAAATCCTTGTGGCATTTTATTCAATTTGGGAAAGTGTTACATCAAAGATTACATGAGGTAATATGAAAGAAGGCATCTCATCTAACCATTCTTCACATATTTTTTAATCATAGCATCGCCTAGCTAGGAAGTGTGCAACTCTGTTTACTTCTCTCGGACAATGAGCAAAAGAAATATTCGGGATGCCATGGGCCAGATGAAAACAATCAACAAGGGTAGCTGAGTAGGGGCTCCAAATTTCTGTCTCTCCATTACATGCATATACCAGTTCTTCACAGTCTGATTCTACTTCAACATTCCTGCACCCCCCCCTGCATAAACCTGCCGTAGACCCAAGGGAAGAGCAATTGCTTCAGCTGATTGTGCACTAAGAGTGTTATCTATAAGCTCTGAGACCCCGACAATCGCTTCTCCATGGCAATTACGAAGAACATCAGCTGCAGCCCCACTCCCGTCCTCGAAGAAGGACGCATCCACATTCAGTTTGTACGACCCAGGAGCTGGACGTCGCCATCGAGCTTCAGAAGTTACCGCAGTTGGACGTGTCGCGTGATTTGAAGTTATAGCTTGGATAGCAAACGAGGAACTTGGTGCAGGCTTGACATTCACCCCCTTTACAACTTCACGGCGTTCCCACCAGATGTACCATGCACCAACAGCAACCGTTTCTTGGAGCCCCAGTTGTCCCAAGACAGGAGATTTTTTCACCGGATTTCTGAGTAAATCCTCCATTACCACTGAGCCTGAGCGATCAATGCGAATAGATGCATCTATGATCTCATCCAAACCCAAGGACTTCCAAACCTGACGTGCACGATCACAAGTGAAAGCCAAATGGCGAATATCCTCTGGTCCTTGGTGACATATAGGACATGAAGGTGAGACTTTGATATGTCTACTTCGCAATACTCCCACTCCAGGTATGATTTCATGTAGTGCTCGCCAGACAAAAATCTTTATCTTGCTTGGAACTTGTAGTTTCCAAAGAGTCTCCCAAACAGGGTTGTTTGCTGATGTCTCGGCTGGGTCCTTTCTCATTCTTGGGCCGAATTGGTGCTCCCACTCGACATAGTATGCTGACCGAACCGAGAAACAATTTTTTTTGTGACATTCCATGCCACAAAATCATCCAGTAAATGGGTAGATAATGGAATCTTCAAAATCCGTTGAACATCAACACCAAAGAATATAGACCGAACCAAGGTTTCATCCCACCATCCTGTTCCTGGATTAATAAGTTCATCAACAGTGGTCAACAAGATATTACCCCTTGGCGTGATAACCTTCCTTGTAGGACTTTGTGGGATCCAGTGATCCGTCCAAATATTTATTTTGGCACCCGTCCCCACTCGCCAGATATGCCCTCTCTTGAAGGTTTGAAGACCCGCCACAATGCTCTGCCATGTAAAAGATGAGCCCTTCTTTGGGCCTGCCATAAGCAAATTTCCACCTGGATAATACTTTGCTCTAAGAACATGTGCACACAAAGTATCAGGGTGCGTTACTAGCCGCCAACTTTGCTTAGCAAGCATAGCAAGATTGAAAGCATGTAAATCTCTGAATCCCATGCCTCCTTTATATTTTGGGAGACACATCCTCCACCATGCAAACCAGTGCATCCTCTTGTGCTCTTCTTTGTCTTCCCACCAAAAAGCAGACATTGCATCAGTAATCTCCTTGCACACTTGCTTTGGGATTTTGAACACAATCATAGCAAAAACTGGAATGGATTGTATAATTGCTTTGAGTAGGA
>NC_041391.1:544535990-544545123 GCF_002162155.2 Triticum dicoccoides
TCTCTTTCCATCCTTTTAGCCTGTCAATGATTCTTTCAACCAAATACTCAAAACTATCACTCTTATCTAGTCCTACCATGGAGGGTAGTCCCAAATATTTATCTGAGATGGCTTCGGTCATAATATTTAGCTCTGTACATATTTGTGCTCTCACACCCACTTCCACATTAGGGCTAAAGGAAATACTACTCTTGCCTGCACTAACCAATTGGCCTGAGCTTGCACAATATTCATCTAACACTTGTCTCAATGAGGTTGCATTAATCATATCTGTTTTCATAAGGATAAGGGAATCATCAGCAAGCAGACCTAATCATTAATTAAGGAGCACTCTTTGCAAAGGTCACTCCCACTTCCTCAGGTTGCGACAATCTGAAAGTTTTTTCTTTTTTCTAGATCCGTTTATTTAAAAAGTTTTATCTCTTAAACCATGCGTCCAAATCTCGAACCGTTTTCATCATTGTATTCCTCGTGTCGAGATCTTCAAAACTAGATCCCATGTTGATAGGTTTTGATGAACTTTTCTTTTCATGAAAAAAACAAACCGGGCACACGTTTTTTTTCCTTTCCGAAAAGAGGCACGATTGTGCCTCTCGCGGAATCAAATTAATGCTTCTACCTATCACCCTCCGGGTGAGTTTGAGAGACAATACTTGGGAGGACCTCGTCGACCTGAAGAGTCGTTTTCCTTATGCACCGGCTTGGGGTCAAGTGCTTTCTCAAGGAAGGGGGAATGTTAGCGCTTCTACTTGGAATACTCGTGCCTTCTTTCTTTTTGGCCTTAGATTATCATAAGCGAGGAATGGTGTGTGGACTAACTATTCATGCGATAGGTCATACATTACAAGAGAAATTGAAATACATTAAAAATCTATTCGTTTCAGTTCCACTTTTTTTATTTCTTGCTGGCTATTCTTCCTACATATTTTTGGCCGTCTATCACAGTTTAGCTCCTAGATCTTGAGTTAGGCGTAGCTACTTCATGGCCCTTATGAGTTGGGCCACACACGTCTGTGCTTCCACAAGAAGTAACATCTGCCTTTCGCAGAAGAAAAAACATTTTTTTTCCATTTCCGAGAGGCACGGCTCTCGCGGAAGCAAACTCGTGCCTCCCGTGGAAAGGAATTTTTTTTGCGTTTTTCCATTTCCACGAGGCACGGCCGTGCCCTCTCACGGAAGCAAAAAAGCATTTTGTCGCACAAATTTTTTTGGAACTTTTTTTGTTCTATAGCTAAGAAAGACCGGTGAAAAATTGAAAAGCCAAAAAACAAAAAAAAATCTAAAAAGTCAAAAACGCGTGCAAAAAAATAAAAATAAAAAAATCCAAAGGGAACGCCCAGAGCGTGACATGCGGCAGCGGCTGTGGCGTGCTCTCAGCCCAACCCAAGTGACCCTTGAGGAGGCTCCCGAAGGAGCGCTCCTTCATTAGTTGCTCCCAGGTGTCCTCCTCGCCAACCCATACACACATGGGCTTTTTTCTGTTAGAATAGTTTAGGGTTAACATAAATAAGATCTTGATCTCAAGATTAGAACACCATAGATAAAGAGCGGAACCGTTATCAAGAACCTGAGATATCGGCCGTGGCCATTGGCAAAGACGCATCCTCCGCCTCCTAGATGTAGGCATGGTGAAGAGTAGCAGTAGTCCAAGAGCGCCACTAGCACGGCCCTTGTGCCATCCGTTGGTGGAGATGCATCAGCTGGTCGGAGTAGATGCTGTTAGCACTGCCCTGGAGGTGGCCAGCAGTGATAGTCAATCTTTGTCGCCTTTAGCACCTCATAGGATTGGTTGTTGGAGAGAGGACGTGGCCTACCATGTAAAATCGTTAGTTACAAACCGGAGGGGTCCTTTTCCTTTTAAAATAGGTGCTAGGGAGGCGGTATTGAGACCAAGTCATTGGTTTGATGCCCCCGATCAGGGCACGTACGTAGGATGTTTAATTCCCTTTTATCTCTCGGTTTGTTATGACTAGAGACCAGCATTCTTCCCCTTGATTGTAAAGTTAACAAACTCCATAGTCCCACTCTTAACAGATATAATATTCAATGGTTAATGAAGTTTCATTGAACCTCGATACTCACAGTATACCATTCTATCTCTAAATGGATATCATTTTACTTTATGAGAGTTGGTTTATTTGACGATCCTAATTTCCGGGATCAAAAAGCTTTCTAAATCCATGCCGGCGACATAATCTTAAAATGGGTGATTAATCTTTAGTAAGTAGAACCGCAAATCTTTAAGAAAGGAACATCATGTGTTGATCCTGGACTCCATCTTTCACAACATGAAACATAGTGCCAATGGTTTTGGCAATACCAATTGACTCGTTGTTACTCACATAGAGGATTGCTTGTTCATAATCGCAGTAAGTGGTTTATATATGTTGTCTACCATTTTTATTTCGGGAATAAGATTCTTTCAACATACAACCTTCTCAGTAGCCTCTTAGCATGCTACAAATAGTTTGCATCCTTGATGATGCCATGGTTGTCCTTTAGGAGCTTTTCCACGATAAAACTCCTCGTGTGAGGGTGCGGATGTAACATAACGTGGAATTCCTAATATCCACACACCTCGCCAAAATGATGTCGGACTAACACACAGTTTTGAGGTTATCAAACTCATTATAAGTGAGCATGTAATCTGTATTGCCTTGCATGGTAATAAAAAGTTTGATAACGGCTTTCCATTGGCCTAGTTTGGGAATAAACACATTTTTGCCAAGTACCCCGAGCACAAATAAGAGGGTGCATTCATACTTAATACATACAAGGTTCTTATGACAACTAAAGCACAAGGAATCAACATTACCTGGTCAGCTTTAAATATTTTCTTAGACGCTAAATGTCAAACTCTATGACCCTTGATTTTAGGAGTAGGTGGGGAAGAGTACTGACACATAATGTATTTTTTTCATAATTTTAATAATAGGACTTTTACTCTTTTTGGACCCACTTCTCGATGAATCTCCATACGACTAATGCATGAGACAACACCAAGATTCTTTATGTCATTATTGGAAGATAGAAAATTCTTGGTTTAGCCAATGAGTTTTCACCTACATATAGTAGTGAAATTACTCCCCCAGACTTAAGGTAAAATTGTCTCAATGCTTGTCTTAGTTCATCAAATTTCTGTACTAAACTAATTTGGTTGACTAAAGTGCATCCACCACACAAAATGGCTTGAAGAAAACTATTAACACCCCAATGGTATATTACATATAGTGAGTAAATGATTGGTTTATGCTTCGCTTTGTTTAGTGCATAAAATGGCGAGGACTATTTCAAAAGTCACGTACACATACTTGGTCGGTTCGCTCTTGCGCCTCTCTTTGAGCGCGTGGTCTCTGGTTCGAGTAATCTTCCTGGCTTAATAAGCCACCTTTTTTCGGTTGGTACAACCGCTGACAAAGGTGTCCCGCCAGTAACTGCGCCAACCAACTACGACCGTGAAGCCACCGACAAAGGTGTCCCGTGCGCCAGTAACTACGACCACCACCTACGACCGCGTAGCCGCTGACAGAGGTGTCCCACAAGTCAGAATATGCACCCACCATCTACGACCGTTCAGCCGTTTACAGAGGTGTCCCGCAAGTCAGAATATACGCCCACCATCTACGAGCGGCAACCGCTGACAGAGGTGTCCCACAAGTCAGTATATGTGTCCACCATTTACGAGCGGGCAGCCACTGACAGGGGTGTCCCACGAGTCAGAAACCACGCCCAGTAACGGTCAAAGACTTTGACCCGACGACAAACCCCCGTTTGGGCTCTTGCGAGGGTGGGCCACGCGATGGAGGGGATAAGTGAGGACTGGTTTAGTGCATGGGCAAAATTGAGAAGGACTAAGCGAAGAGGGGCACAGAAATAGAAATCCCAATTTTATAAATACCATTTTGGGCCATTATGCATATCTCAGTAGTGCATATCTTAATTATACAATAGAAAATATCAATGTAAAACATTAGTATTTCTCAACAAGCACACTAGCCCAACATTATTAGATGCATAGTGCGGCACCATAAACCGCACCACACGACCAGTTACGTTTTCATGAGGTGCCTCATCCCATTAGTACTGATCACATAATTAAGAAATTCCATAAGGACATCATTAATATAAATTTCATACTCAAATAAAATTTCCAAATAAAACATCTAGAAAATTTAGAGTGAAGCATAGGAAATCTCGTCACGATAAACACAAGTTTATGACATTAACATTCCATTCTTAAAACGACCATCATTAAAAATAGCATAAAAAGGTATTAACATGGCTACCACATAAAAATTTCTAAATAAAATCACCTACTACAAAAGTTAAACATGATCTTAACATATCTTCACACAATTAACTCAAATGCACCAAAAATAGAAAATTGCCTAAATAACATAATCTAGCCCATAATAACCCATGTCTTTTATTTAAGAAAAGTTTATCATGATTAACATTACTTTACATGATTTCGGGCACATGAATTTTCCAAGCAAAATTTCTTGTTGGTTCCATTCCACTCAGAAAACTCAAGCAAGAGTTACAAGAAGTTTTTCTGACTATGTTCAGTTAACAATAGTGCAAAAACATTTTGAGGATAATCATAATTTAGAAATGCATTGAATAAAATAAAAAATGCACATAACACCAATGTTGGCCCATAATACCAACGACCGCCCGTTAAAAGTTTAGCCGAGCTGAGAAGATCATCAAAGAGAAAAAAAATGTTTGGCTGTTGGCTGAAACAACTTGGGCCTAGCCCAATGGCACACTTGGCCCATTATGCCCCCGCAGCCCGCCGTGAGCTCCGCATTGATATTTACCTTTCGATCGAATAGATGGTCTGGATCAACCCGAGGCAGAACAAAACAGGCGTTGGCTCAAACCCTACCTCATTTCCACTCGTCTCCCCAAATTTTACGGCTCCGACAGGAGAGGCAATCTCGTCGGCGACTCGAGGCACACTGGCTATGGCAGTGCGGAAGCCCCATTAGTTGGAGCATGTGCCTGATCATAAGGCTGCTCACTCCTCGGCCGAACGGCGCCAGCCATGTCGACCTCATGGTGATCACGGGAGCTAATCCGCGATTGCGATGCGCACGAGGCCATCGGCGGGGAGGCGACCACCTGTCCTGATCTTTGGTGGTCGATGACGACATGCGCGACGCGGGTGCCACACAACATTCACGTCCATAAGGGCAGCGTCGCTGGCTTTTTCTTTCCACGCGTTGTCCTGAGAGACTGCAACGTCGCCGACGTCAGGATCCCGGAGGAGAGCACCAATGCTGCATCATTAGGTGACGACCGATTCATTTCTTTTGAGGATTTCATTTTTAGGGTTTCTTGATTGGGGAATTTTGGGCAAACATTAGTGCTTTCTTCAATGTGATTTATTCAATTTGCAAAGCCCATCTAATTTTGCATTAACTTGATCAACTACCACTAGAATTCTTGATCCTAATCATATATCATTAACTTCACAGAGAGCCATTAAACTTTGAACATGATCAAAAGCATTAACGCGAGGCAATTAGGCCATAACTTAAAAAAACATATTGCAAATAGGCCTAATTGGGGTTCTAGATAGAGATCAAACCAGCTCATGATACCGATGCTAGAAGAGTCTTTAAGGTTAACATAGATATTATCTTGATCTCAAGATTAGAACACCATAGGTAAAGAGCGGAAGCATTACCTGAGATGGCCATGGACAACGTGGGCAAAGACACCTCCCCCTGCCTGCTAGATGCAAGCATGGTGAAGAGCAACAACAGTCTAGGAGCACCGCTGGCTTAGCCCTCACGACATCCGTTGGTGGAGATGCAACAACTGGTCGGAATAGATGCCACCAACACTGCCTTGGAGGTGGCATGTGGTGTTAGTCGGTCTTCATCTCCTTCAGGAAGTCGTTAGTTACAAACCAGAGGTGTCCTTTTCCTTTTAAATTAGGCGCTAGGGACGCGGGATTGAGACCAAGTCGTTTGTTCGGTGCCACCGATCAGGGCACATATGTGGAGGTTTAATTCCCTTTTATCTCTTAGTTTGTTATAACTAGATACCAACATTCTCCCCCTTGATTGTAAGGTTAAGAAACATCATAAGACCACTCTTAATAGAAATCATATTCAATGACTAATGAGGTGTCATTGAACCTCAATACTCACAGTGTACCATTCTACCTCAAAATGGATATCATTTTACTTTTATGAGAGTTGGTTTATTTCACGGTCCTAATTTCCAAGATCGAAAGGCTTTCTAAACCCATGCCGGCAACATAATCTTCAAAATGGATGGTAAGCCTTAGTAAGCAGAACCGCAAATCTTTGTGAAAAGAATATCATATGTTGATCCTGGACTCTACCTTTCACAACATGAAACATAATTTCAATGGTTTATGTACGTTGTCCCGTTGGTAAGCGAAACCGCAATACCAATTGACCCGTTGTTACTCGCATAGAGGACTGCGTGTTCATAATCATAATAAGTGGTTTATGTATGTTGTCTAACATTTTTATTTTGGGAATAAGATTCTTTCAACATACAGTAGCCTCTTAACATGGCACAAATAGTTTGCATCATTGATAATGCCATGGTTGTCCTTTAGGAGCCTTTCCATGATAAAACTCCCCGGGCGGGGGTGCGGATGTAACATGACATGAAATTCCTAATATTCACACACCTCGCCAAAATAGTGTCTGACCAACCCACAATTATGAGGTTATCAAACTCATTATAAGTGAGCATGTAATCTGTATTGCCTTGCATGTACTGTAAAGCTTGATAACGGCTTTCCAGTAGCCTAGTTCCGGAATAAACACATTTTTGCCAAGCATCCGAACCAAAGATTCTGTATAAAAGGAAAACGGACTGCTTCTCAAGCAGAGTCATTTTCAGCCCTCAGAATTACATTGCTCGCACAATATTGACATCATCCCCAGTAATAAATCTTGTGATGACACATTACCGGTAGCCACTCTACTGCACATAGGTTCACCCTTACCAATTGCTCCCTCAGTTCCAAATTAACTGAAGTTCTATGTTTGTCCCAAGTCGAACTTCTTTAAGTTTGACGAAATCTATAGACAAATGTGATAACATCTACAACATGAAAAAAATATACTAGTACGGAAATATATTTATAAATAATCTAATGAATCAAACCTGGTGTTATAGACGTTGACATACTTTTTTTAGACATGGTCAAAATTACAAAAGTTTGACTTAGGACAAACCTACGATCTTCAATTAATTTCAAGTATCAACAAAACAGAAACGTAGCAGGAATACAGCGGAAAGTACCAAGTATTTGATACTCATCCCCATTGGCTTCATAAGTTGCTTCTTTTCTACCCTTACTTACCAGTAAACAGTATGCCATGTCCAGCAACATACCATGTTCCAGAAGGGGAATAGATAAATCAAACTCAAAACGAAGCACTACAATTTCAAAAGAAGAAACTCATGGCGACAGAAAGAGGTTCATTACCATGGTAGGAGACTGCACTCTTCAGTTACTAAACCATTCTGACTTGACAGGTTAAATTGCACACCTAGTTTACAGAACTGAATTGCCACATCTGCAAACACTATATGCATGACTAACAACTTCTTATAGTTCCGGCAAAGCAAGTTATCATGAAACCGTTAACTGAGAGAGTCATCTCCTATTCCCAATCCTACATAACCCAAACCATACAGTATATGATATAGAGAAGAACCTAGTGCGCCTTCCATTTTGCAAGCAAGCGGTCGTGAATGTCTCCTTTCTTGACCTTTCCTAGGCTGTGCCTCAGCTTTGCCAGCGTTGAGGAGCTCAACTTGATACCCTGATCGATCATGTCCTCTGCGTACTTGCATGCCTCAGGCAACATCTCATCCTTCAGCTTTGATACAAGCATGTTACCGCCCTCCTCCAGTGGAGGCAGGCTATTCGCCGTCATGCATTTCCACACCTTGATCCCCGTCTCCCAGTCACGAGTATCCAAGAACACGCTGAGCGCAAGTGAACAATTCGCCTCATTTGGCCAACACTCGTTCTTGACCATCTCTTTAAATATTGCCGATGCCTCCCGGAGCTTCCTCCCCTTGAGCAAGAGCTTGAGGACCACATTGTATGTGTCTGTGTCGGGAAACACTCCATAGATGGCCATGTCATCGAGGTACTTCACAGTAACCTCAGCATGCCCCAGAGTGCCCTGCAACATGATCATCGTGTTGTACATTTCCTTATCTGGGACGAGCCCCCGGCGAAGGACAAAGTCATCCCAGAGAACCACAGCACTGCGCAATTCACGTGCCTCAAGGTGTGCCGCCAGTGCAGCACGGAGAAACTTCTCGCCCGGTGAACACCTATACCGGCGCAAGACAGCCAGATACTCCATCGCATCTGAGAGCGCCGTGGAGGAGCCACTTGAAACTAGTGTTGTAAGGAAAGAGTCGTAGGCAGGCACATTGGCAGGATCAAAGTTGAGGGCGTGCACCATTTCGTCGAACACCTCGCGTGCAACGGCCGCATTGCCAGCAGCCTCACAGCCCTCCAGAAGGATGGCGTAGGAGTCGGCATCCGGCCGAGTGCCGGCCTCCGCACGGGCCACGGGGATCGCGGCGCGGGCGTCATCCAGCCGGGAGGCGCGGCAGAGCGCGGACAGGAGGGAGTTGAGCGCCGGCGTGTCGCGGTCCATGCCGTACCGGGGCATTTCCACAAACGCCTTGAGGGGGGAGCTGGTGGGACTGGCCGCCAGGGAGGAGAAGACGGAGGCGAAGGTGGCGAGGGAGAGCAGTCCCTGGGCCCGCATGGAGCCGACGGTATCCCACATGGGATCGAAGAGGCGATTCTTGCCGAGGAGGTCGATGATGAGGTTCCACGAGTAGGGGGAGTGCTGGTGGTGCAGGTGGCGGTGGCCCGCCCAGCGGAAGAAGGCGGCGGCGCCGCGCGGGTACGCGTAGGAGAAGCGGAGCACCTTCTCGACGTCGGAGGTGGTGACGCGGACGTCGGCGTCGTCGAGGGCCGCCTCCACGTCGGAGGCCGAGGAGGCCAGGATCTCGCAGAGGAGACGGATCTTGGGGGCTAGGTCGGGCGCGTCCTTGTACGTGGGGAACGCCGGGGCGGCCGGCTCGCGGGCGCGCTTGGCCT
>NC_041391.1:544545510-544549734 GCF_002162155.2 Triticum dicoccoides
TCGGACGGCCGCTTCTCCCGGCGGTCCGACATCTCGCCTCGACGGGTTTGGGCGCCGCCGCGACGGGGACTCTCGGGGGTGGGGGGTGGGGTGGGGGTGGATGGGTCGGAGACGTGGCCAAGGTGGGTTTTTTCGTGCGTTCTTGAACCGTTAACCCTATCCTGAGCTTATACAAACTCCTTTTTTTTTCCTGAGACGGCTAGCTAAGCTTGAACGAGGGAGACCAAGGCCGAGCAGACACCGGCGGGATCCCAACTGAATCGTGAGGGGAGGCGGCGGATGGCGCCCTCGTTGCTCGTCTCGGCGAGCCAAATCCTCGCCGTTGCCGGCCGGGGAGGCCGTAGGCGGCGTCTGGTCATCGCCAACTCCGGCGGTGCCGGCACTCCCCCGAAGCTGGTGACTTTCCTCGGCAAGGGAGGCTCCGGCAAGACCACGGCGGCCGCCATCGCTGCTCAGGTAAAAACTACCTTCCTCCAGTGCTTGTCTTTGTTGTCTTGTTGATAGAAAACTGCAGGACTATTTGTTGCTAAATAAAAGCCAAGTTTGGACTGCAATGTATACTACGAGTAGATACTAATTAGAGTAGAAGATGGGAATCATTTAGCAGCTTGGCTGCTCCAAGCATTGAGCTGGGTAAACTGTAGCATGTGATAGGGTAAATCTACAAGATGGGTCGTTTGGCGAATGGTGTAACAATTGGGTTATACTACTGAACATCATCTTTACACTTCGCACAATGTTGATTCATGCCTTGAACTGCATTTAATTGGGTAGTTTACATCCGCGTATTTGAAAAATGCAGCTACAAAAAATCACTTTTGAGCTGAGAAAAATGCCACTCTAAAGTATGATAAGTCGTTAAAACGCCATTGCAAGCATTTTCAGGCACTTTGTTTTTCTCCATGTTGCAGTATTATGCAAGTGAAGGCCTGAAGACATGCCTGGTTATACAGTCGCAAGACCCGACAGCAGAGCAATTGATGGGCTGTAAGATTGGGAACTCGCTCACTGAATGTGCTGCTAATCTTTCGACCATAAAGCTCGAGACCAGTAAAGTAAAATACCTTTGTGAAGTGATCTCCTTTTGATGTTTCATATTGAACTTTTATGACATCGGAAAATGCCTTGGTGCTGAAGAATGTTTTCTGATTAAATCACAGATGCTACTTGAGCCCCTTGACCGGTTGAAGAAAGTAGATGCCCAGAGCAATCTCACTCAAGGAGTTCTTGAGGGGGTAGGTGATTAATTTGCTCTAATATGGGAGATGTGGATAAAGCAGTCATCTGGGTTGCTCTTTTTCATAGGATAGATTGTAGGAGAGGAGCTTGGAGTCTTACCTGGAATGGATTCGATCTGCTCAGTCTTGTCTCTTCAGAAGCTGCTCAACTTCTTTTCAGTTGGAACGAATAGTCCACAGGGGGAATTTGATGTCGTAGTGTATGACTGCAATAATACAGAGGAATTTCTGCGGCTGACTGGTGCTACTGAGAGGGCAAGGTATAGGCTATCATTGTTTGTCTGTAGCCTTGCATTCACTCAGGACCCTGCATTTTAATGCTGCTGCTACACAAAAGACAGATCTTATTTGAAGTATGTGAGGGAACTAGCAGAGAAGACTGACATAGGAAGACTGGCTTCTCCATCATTACTGAAACTGATTTATGATGCCGCGAGACCAAATGGTAGAACTGGTGAAGTAAGAATGAGTGCAGAGATATGGAATGAAATTGAACAACTTCTTGAGGTACATTATCTGTAGTTAATAAAGAAAAACTATTTTACCCAGTGCATACATGTTTAAATATTAGCTAAATATAATAGATTAAGACACTAAATTTTGTAGAAAATCTCGCTTTGGTTTACTGATCCCTCAAAACTTGCGTGCTTCCTCATCATGGACCCGAGAGGATCAATCTCTGTGTCCTCTGCGCTAAGATACTGGGGTTGCACCATCCAAGCTGGCGCGCAAATATGTGGAGCATTTGGTTATGCTGAGGACCCTTCTGAAATACACCAAGGAGTTGCTGAGAAGTTTTTGCCATTGTCTTTCTCGTCTCTGCCATTTCTGCCAACTGATTCTTCTGCAGATTGGGGCAGAGCGTTAAATTCATTGAATCAAAATACAAAGGGGCTGTTGAGGAATACAAGCAAGGTTTATCCTTCAGTTAGTTTTGATTCTGCACAGAAGTCGGTGACCCTTTTCATGCCAGGATTTGACAAGTCTGAGATCAAACTATATCAGGTACAGCTACTGACCTCACTTTTGTTGGCTCCACTGTATACACAGTCAAGACTAACAAGACCTATATCTCTAGTTAAGTTCACTTCTTTAGTTGTTTAGAGATAATGCTGAATTGATTTCGACTTTGAAGCTATCTCTAGTTAATTTCACTTTTAGTTAGCGCTTAGCGTCCAAGTGATAAAAATATTAACCAGAAAGGTAAAATCCCACCATCAACTTGAAAATTATCACTTGGGTGGTGAACTACCTGATAATATTCAGATTAATGCACAGTTTCCCTAGCACGTGACATCAAAGGAGTTTTCACTAAAACAATGGAAGGGCCTATCATTCTTTTCTAGATTGTTCTCAGTATGAAATCAAGCTTTAAGCAGTTTTAGTTTGTTTGGTACATGCCACTTGCAACCAAGCCAACTGTTTCTCACCAGTTCCGCAAATCGATTGTGCTGATATTAAAACCAAAGTACGTTTTCCTGTGTGTGCTGATTCCCATAATTGTCTGTCCTCTTCTCCATACAAACTGTGAGATGATTTCAAATGAATTTGGCATCCTTGATTGCAGCACAAAAGAAGCTTCTAAACAATATAATACCAAAAAACTAGGTTTTCATGTACACTAGTTTAGGTCAAAACCATGTAGCTACTTGTGATCTCACGGTTAGTGGCCTGCATGTCATCTGAGAATTTTGCCAGATAGTGGCGAAGAACCATTCCACATTTTTGCAATAGTACATGATCACCAAGTTAAATTTGTACTGTCTTCACCATCAAAAAAAAAAATGTCGTTGCTGATAATATACCGACTTGTTCCTTTATCTGAAAATGCAGTATAGAGGCGGTTCGGAGCTATTGATCGAAGCCGGCGACCAGAGGCGCGTGATCAAGCTGCCCCCGGCGATGCAGGGGAAGGTTGGGGGCGCCAAGTTCGTCGACAGGAATCTCGTTGTTACCATCCGGTAGGCGGCAGCAGGGCCTTGGGTGATCCGGGGACTTGGAGGACAGGCTCGACAAACCAAACCGGTGGATAATCACACAGCACTGTAATGTAAACCCGATCTAGACCGGTTCTCGGTGATCTCGGTCAACATCGTTTTTCCATTTTGCTGTAAACATAGTGAGATTTCTCACGACGGCATTATAGAAGTGGAAGAAAAAGGTCGGTCCACATGAAATGCCTGAGAAAATGGCTTTTGATATGGGCTATCGGGGATGGCTTATGATTATTGGGCGGGCGGAAGGCGTGAGTGTTGGGTGGCTGCTGATTTAACGCTGTTCTTGAGTAGCTTTCTGTCTCCCGCTCTTGCTGCTGACGTCTCGTCTGCAGGCTGCAGCAGCCATGGAGCAAAACCTGTTCATGCCGTCGTGCAGGCGTGACACTGGGGCGATCTGGCGGTGACGCGAAGAGAGATCGCATCCCATCTTCATGGCGATGCCGCCATCGATCCTTTCCTTCTCCCGGAGATCAATTGGGACCGCCAACGCGTCAGGTGATTGAAAAAAAAAGGTTTCAGTTAATTCCACTAGGACAACACGCAAAAGTGGCCTATCTTTTAGGCACTCGAGGGTGGGTGCGTCGGCAAGGATAATTCTTCTGGAGTTGTTGTTTTTCGGAGATGAACGTTGGTCGAGACGCGGCTTCCGTTGTTGATAAGTTTAGAACATACTCCTATGTGTTGTGGTTGTATTGTGTGTTTGAGCTTGAGTAGGATTTGCGCCTCACAGGGTTGTCATTTTTTTTATCAAAGAAGGGCTCGCCCCTTCCGATTTTCATTACTGAAAACCAACCTTACAGAATTCAGAAGACAGACAGTACCTAACATGTCCTCCTCACAGGGTTGTCGTGGGAGCTTGTCTGTTTTTCTTGTTCCTCTACCTTCTATGAAGCTAAGGCACACAGTCTGCGTGGTCTCGGAAAAAACTAGCGGCCTCTCTTCTCACAGTAGTGACACTGTTCATCTTCTTTCTCTGGGCCCACAAGATT
>NC_041391.1:544549959-544558458 GCF_002162155.2 Triticum dicoccoides
GCTATGTTGTTGCTCTTCACGCGAAATCGACCGGATCCTATTTTAGGGCAGCTGGCAAATAGCAAAAACTGAAATTAATCATTCCTATACTGCTGTCCACTGTATGGTAGTTTCAAGTCTCGCATATCCATCTCTATCTATACCGAAAATAATATCGGACAATAAGTTTCCTTTCAATATGTTGTTTTCATTTAGTTAGTTTAGAACGATGTGGGGGAAAAGCCATGCGAGTCTGCTAATTGATAATCACGCTGTGGGTCTCGAATGTTTCCATGGTAGCATGATGAATCGCAACAAACATTTAGAACGCATGCACAACCGGTTGTTGTACCGGATATTGTTATGCCAAACCAATTCTTCCCGTTTAAGCTAAGGCCCTTCTTCTGTTTGGCCAGTGTAAAGCAACTTGGATCTGCGATAAGGGCGAACGCATATGTATAATATAATGCTCCCTTCGATCCATATTAATTGTTGTTGTTTTAGTACAATTTTGATATTAAGCGTGAACGTATATATATAATATAATACAGTACTCCATCTGATCCATATTAAGAGTGACACACATGGTAAGCAATCCAAACAACTCAAAAAAAAAAAAATACAGTACTCCATCTGATCCATATTAAGAGTGACACATGTGGTAAGCAATCCAAACAAATCAAAAGAAAAATACAGTACTCCATCTGATCCATATTAAGAGTGACACACATGGTAAGCAATTCAAACAACTCAAGAAAAAATACAGTACTCCATCTGATCCATATTAATTGTCGTTGTTTTAGTACAACTTTGATTCAATTTGTATAGTTAGGATGAAGTACTTTTTTTTACAGATAGCATAATATAAGTGTTTCTTTTATGTTAAGTTTAGAGTGATTTTATCAGCTTTTGATATAATGATTGAATGGATTCTTTTTATATTAGAAAAGCAAATGTGTTTTTTATTAGACAATAGAAGCCTTTATATCAGTGTATGGTCTAGCGGGAAAATGAACCGCATAGGGAAAATTAAAACCCATCCATGTGGCATGCCATGTCAGCCCTGACATGTGGGACCAACTTGGCAGAACGGCTACAAAATTTTAAAAGGATAAAACATGACACATATTTGGTTAAATGAGGTAAAACCCAATGAATTTTGAATAAATAGGGCAACTCCGTAAAAATATGCCAAAAGATGGGGTAAAAAGTATAATTTACTTTTTTCATTGATCAATGTGTGTGTGTGCCAATCAAGTACCGAAGGAGC
Source organism: Triticum dicoccoides (assembly GCF_002162155.2). NCBI lineage: Eukaryota > Viridiplantae > Streptophyta > Magnoliopsida > Poales > Poaceae > Triticum > Triticum dicoccoides. The sequence goes on from NC_041391.1 coordinate 544,551,209, forward strand.
AAGTTGGAAAATGTTGTGTAAAAAATATTGTAATCAAGGAATATCCCTTGAGGTAGGAAAAACAAGAAAGTTATGCAGATTTTTTACATGACAAATAAATAAATAAAACAATGCACACAAGCAGGGCAATACCATTGACCAAAGCTTTCATCCATCCCAAACATGTCTGCTACCCGAAGTGATGTGTGAGTGGGCTCTTCGGAACCACCTTCAAAAGAAAAACGACATCTGTGTGTACCATCATCCCCGACCACAAACGATCACCCATTGAACACGGGACCGGAGCCGGCCACACCAACAGCCTCCAATGCTGGCCCAAATATGAGCAGTTCCAACCCAGTGTAGAGGGAGCGCTCTTCAATTGCGCCTTCAAGGAGGAGAAGGCTGCCCTCTAGCGTGATCATCGTCGACATTGACCCCCTCAAAGACTAAGGTTTCAAGCGTGGGTAATGTCTCATCAACCAAGAAATGTCTAATTAAGTATTGGGCCACATATTACATCCCACGATTAACCACTCTTCTCCTTCATTCGTTGGTTGTTTTAACTCAGAGGCGGCTGATAAGCGTTGTGTTTTGGGTTTCGTATTTTTTTAAATATGCACCCAACCCAAGTACATGAGTTTTATTCAAACTACACCAGAGCAATCTCCATATACAAACTTCGTGTTTGTGTGTGCCTGCTAAGATTCTTTCAACTCTCAATGTCCCTATAAATTACTGTTCCACACATCTACCCGTGCTTCTCAAAGAGGATAAACCCTGATACCTTATTAAGTCAAAGATACAAGAGTTAACAAGGATATTGTTTTTACAGCTGAAACTTGTGAGGTGACGTGAAAGTCCACAAATGAAAATCGAGGTAGTGAAATTCAAGGGGCATGGGAGGGGATTTGTGGCACACATGGGTGGTGCCGGTGGAACGCATGCCCATTTTTCTTTTGGCTTTTGATTTTTAATCGGTTATATCTTTTGAACCAAAACTTCAAATTAAATTCCATTTGCATATTCGTGTTTCCGACGAAGGCTTTAAATAAGATTAATTTTAAATAAGTCTTAATGAGTTTTCGAAGTTTCATTAAGTTTCAACTGTTGAAACTTGGTTGAGCAAACGACGAAAACTTAAAACTTAATGACAATAACATAAGGTTTCAAAGCTAAAACTTTGTGACCCCATGGGAAATCCAACGACTTTGTGGATCACGGGGCAATCAAGCTGTCGACACGGCTGGGCAAATGTGTGTCCTTCTATCTGCGTGCCTCTACAAGTTTCTGGTGGCATGAGTGGGTAGAAGAACATGTACTAGGAATCTAGCATTTTTAGAGATACAATTTGCGGCGAGTCATGTATTTCTGAGTGAAACAACGGTCACAGTAATTGTTGGTCTCAGTTGCCACTGATATGTCGGGTGGTGTCTCCTCTTTCTAGCCGCCGCCTCCACCTCCTTCATAAAAAAAGTTAGGGTTTTTGCCTCCCGCCGGCGCCGCCGCAGGTCCGCCTCCTCTCCGGTGGCCCTAGGGCCATGGGGGCATGGTGGATCTCGGCAAGGGCCGGCGGGAGGGCTTCGCTTTTAGTCGTTTCTTTCAGTTTTGCTAGGGTTTGTGTCTTACTCAGGAAGACGAGACGGCGGCGGCTCCCTGAAGATGAAATTAAGGTCTCCCCGCCTAGCCCCCGTTCCGGCAGTGCGTCTAGCATCGTTGGTGGGCGTGTGGAGGTGTGTCTTCGGTGGATCTATCTTTGGTGGATTTGCTCGGATCTCGTCATTGTTCGTCTACGTTCATGTGTCTTCGGATTGGATCCTTCTGATCTACGTTATTCTTCACCTGCAACGGTTGCTGTTCTGGTGCGCTGGTTCTACCGGGCCTTAGCACGACGACTTCCCGTCTGTCTACTACAACAAGTTGTGCCCGACTCTGGTAATGGAGGGACGATGACGGCAGCGCGCCTTCGGCTCGCTTCAGTGCTTGTAGTCGTCGCTAGGTGGTCTACGGATGTGGATATAATTTCTATTATTTCTGGTATTCGTTCTACTGCCATATAATTGAAGATGAATAGATCAGAAATTTTCTCGAAAAAAAAAACAGTCACAGTGACGAAAGCAAAGCTACTGAGATTTAGCACGATTTCCATGTAAGATCTCATTATATAGCATCGACCGAGATTTAGTAACACTGTTCGTTAAAACTTCTTTTACATGGTGTCACGGTGCTCACTAGCTAGTCACTACGCACGCCAAAAGCAGAGGTTTCTCGAGATGAGAGGAGCGAAGGAAAAACAGAGCGGCAATAGAACCATGTACAGTACAGTAGTGAGGCAGAGGGAGGCATGATGGATCTTGGCCAAGTCGCGGAGCGAGCTGCTGCGATCACGGCCGGCAGGGGTGGGAGGGGACGATCAGGCGTTGGCGGCGAGCTTGAGGGAGGCCGGCAGCGGGCTCCTCATGGGCGTGCGCGGCGTGGGCGGGGCCCCGAGCCGGCGGCCCTCGGCGTCGTAGTAGATGGCCCCGGAGAAGTCCAGCGGCTGGCACCGCTCGCCCATGAGTATCTCCTTCCTCCATACCCCGTCCTCCGCCTCCAGGCCCCACTCCTCCGTCGGCCCCGCCTTGTTCTCCTTCTTCGACGACGTCGTCGCCGGCCACGACAGCGCCCTCTTGGCCTTGCCCCCGGCCGCCCCGAGGAACGGCACGACGGCGCGCGACGGGAAGGACGAGCCCGGCGGGCGGCGCACGTGCAGCCGCCGCGCCGCCAGCGACAGCCGCCGCGCGCACCTGCCCACCAGCTCCGCCACCGCCTGCGCCAGGCTCACGCCCATGGTCGACGTCCCTTCCTCCTCCTCGCCGACTCTTTTGGCCTTGGCTCCTCTCCTCTGGTGGTGCGCTTGCGAATCCCGTGCGCTTGTGCCGTCGTGCGTCGCCGTTCCGCGGGTATTTGTAGAGCCCCACGAGCCGGTCGGGACCCGGGGCGGTTCGGCTAGTTAATGAACCACCACCACGTATAGCTAAAATTAATCATCATCAGTCTAGTAAGACCCGCTGATCTGACCATGATTAGATTAGGTCGCTCGATTTGATTAGCTCTAATTAAGATCGTCGGTCTCATTGTATTTGCGGCTCTAACTCAACTCACGTACACGTACGTGTGGGCGTATTGATGGGGTGATGACGATGGGGCTTTGCGGGTGGCAGAATTACATGTCCATCATGCATGGGTGGCCGGTCGGATGGGTCGTACATGCTGTTGGCAGTTGAATTCAATTAGTCAGCCTAATTGCGTGGCTTTGCTGGTTTGGAAATTGACGGTTGGAATTAGGAAAGCGATTAGCCTGCCAAATTGGCTGGTGTTCCGAGGATGGAAGGAGATAGAATCAAAAGGAGATGGCTGAAACACGATTTTACCTCGGCTTCATGTGCGCACATATGGATAGCGAACGCACAAGGTAACGTAGCCCGCCAGAAATTTCCAAATTTGTTATACAAGTAGTATGATGTTTTCCTTTTTTTTTCTCTAGGATATACTGTACTACGAAATTGCTTTGCACACGATCTTTGTACATACGATCTGAGGTGTCTTCGCTGGACAACATGCTGCATTTTTTTTTTTGAAGCGGCCAGCAATGCTGACATTTCATTGATTTGAGCAGAAGAGAGAGTACAAAGGGTGATCAAGTGATCAAGAAGATGGAAAAATTACAGCTGCCCCTGAAGCTGGGCCTAAGTCCTATGGAATATTTTCACGTTACTTCCCCAAAGGGTAACTCAATGCACTTGGCCCCGGCCATTCGCCATTGCTCCATGTCGCGCTTGCAGGCCTGAGTGATATGTGTTGCGTCTGGCAGCTTTCCTCTGAAGGTACAGGCGTTGCGTTCCAACAATATTTGCCAGCAGATCAGTGCCACCACGGTTCGTACACCCTTCCTGTGTCCTGGTGCTGCCGCCGCTATTATTCTTTGAACACGGCCCGTTGTAGTGGTTTCGTTGCACCAGAAGGCCTGATTCAGAGAGGCACATCCAGTCCAAGCTGCCCCTGCCTGCCAGACTTGCAAAGCAACCGGGCACTCCCAGCATAGATGAACAGAGGTCTCTAGATTGCGCATGCATAGCCGGCAAAAAAATCCGTTTTCCCAGCCTCTCCTTTGCAGACGATCATTGCACCACAGTCTATCTAGATGCAGCAACCAGAAGAACATCTTGACCTTGCCAGGCGCCCAGGTTTTCCAGATGATGGACTTGAAGGAGGTGATCCGTCTATTACTGAATTGAGCCTTGTACGCAGAGCTTGTGGTGTAGCAGCCTGATGCGTTGAGCCTCCAGGTGATGGAATCGTTTGTTCCTGGAGCTGCATTTGTTTTCTTATCCCGATGGAGCTGGTTGATTGGACGAAAGCACATGCAACAACACATGGTATGTGTTTCCGACGTGAAAATGTCATACGTATAGCAGCTCTGATACTACTACTCCGACATTATGTTCAAGTGTACTGTATTGCGTCCTACTTGATCTCCCATTGTGAATACGTTGTAGCTGTAAATGTGCAGTGAATAATAATATGCCATGCGCAAAAGAGATAGTCAACTCTATGTGGAGTCGGTCAAGTCAAATCATCGGGCAAGTATACAACTCAGGCCCTAACTTTCTGAACAAAAAGGACAGTGGGCGGAGTGTATACTACCACTCACTACTACTCAGCAACCCTTGCCTCATCGATCACATGCGCATCGATCACGAGTGAGCTTGCTAAAGCTTAGAGCATTTAAAGTCGAGCACCCCAAACCGATCTTAAACATCCGCGCATCTAGACGGTCTATCCGGACGCTGACCGGTAACGAAAATCTAACCTAATCGAGCGTCCCAAACGGATCTCAAACGTCCGGACTGACCGGCACCCCTTATATCCAGCCTAAATATGGGGCGGATATGAAGGAGGCGCGGGTTGACCGGCACCGCTCATACCCAGCCCAAATATGAGGCGGATATGGAGGGCGCCCGGGTTTACCGGCACCCCTCATATCTATCTCAAATATGGGGCGCTCCACCACGTCGGATCCGGCCCATGCCGGTCCACCCGATCCCACATATAATCCGTCCCATCCGCTCGCCAAACCAAACCCTAACCACTTCACTCCACTCTCCTCTGCCACTCAAACTCACCTCCGACGATCTCCGGCCGTCTCTGCCATGGCGGGCAGTGGATCCGAGTTCCTCACCTTCAAATTCGTCGACCCCGAGCTCATCTCACGCGGCTCCGAGGAGGAGATGACCGTCCCGCTTGTGCTCCGCCGTTCCCAGGAGGAAGCCCGTGCACGACAGCGCGCAGACTCCTTAATCCATTGCATCCGCTCAAATGGTGCATGGATCCGGCACTAGGTGTGTCGTCGCTGCCTCACCGGAGGCAATGTGGTCCGTCTGGCGTCCGACCGTGGTGGCGGACGCGCAACCCCTTCTTTGACGCGCCGAGCACCGGGACACACCATGGGCGTCATCCGACGAAAACATGGCACACCGTGCCCACCGTGCAACGCAGCGGGAGCGGGAGGCGGCGGCAGCCCTCGCGGCGGTGGAGGTCGGCAAGGCAGAGTCGCATTCTCCGGTGCCCCGTACGGTGCACCAGTCTGGGAGCCCGCAACTGCGTCGTGGTGGATGTCACCGACTCTTCACAGGACGGATCCATTATCGATCTAACATCCACTAGCACCGTTCAGATTTCGGGCTCCGACGAGGAAGAGTAGGGCATGGGAGATGACTGCATCTTGAGTCCCGTGAGCCGGTTCGTGTCCCATGCCCTACTCTACCTTGCCGGTGACCGGACCAACACTCTTGCAAGCGTAGCCGACCGCTAAACATGGGCACGGCGGAGCCGGACAAACCCCGCTCAAAAATCGTTGTGTTGCATGTAATAATATTGATTTAAGGTATCCGGATGTGAAATGCATTATTTGAGGCGTGACCGGTCAGTGTCCGCGGACGCGCCCTGGCACGTCCGCGGACGTCCGTGGGGAGGAGGCGGGAGGATTTCGCAAGTCCGGATGTAGATGCTCTGATCCTGCTATTTTTTTCTCACACGTCACGCGCGTGCACACTCACGACGCAAGCCGACCGCGCCCGGCCATCACGTCCGAGGCACGAGCTCGCGCGTCAACGCGTGTCGGTGCTGCGAGATAAGATCGACCTACTCCAGCGACGACGATCCCACGTACGATCCTTGCCTGGTTGCATGCCTCGGATTGGATCCGCTTGTGTGTGTCTGGGCACTTCACACTTGTCGCCCACTCGTCCACATGCGTAGCGCGTGCATCCGGGTGGCCAGGGGCGGAAAGCATGTCCCAGGTCCAAGTGGCAGGCGATCAAGTTGGATCTGGATTGCTGTGCGGCGAACTTGCGCGGCGAGTGCGCCACATAGCCCGGGGGCACGAATGCTCGTCGTTTGCTGTCCATTTCTATCGACCACCAAAAGGCTACGGCTACGGCGTGGTGGAAGAATGATCTAGCCCACTCACTGACGAGCTTGTCATCACAAACTTCGCCATTTTTTTTATTTCCTTTGGCGAGAAACAAGAACTTGTCTCGTTCGTATCACGCCCTTGTCGGTCGAGCTGCCTGAAACTGCTTGATGAACTGCGAGCGTCCTAGTGCTACGAGGCAAATCAAAGCAATAGTAACGTCTTCAGCCGATTACACACGCACAGCAGGCCCCGAAACCGAAAGGCGTCGTTGCTTCACCCACAGTGGTCGTGCATCACACTTATGGATGATGATGCGCCATTTGGCTAGCTATCTAGATAGGTAGATAAGCATCATGGCTGCGAGCATCGCACAGCACGCAAGTTCAAGTCGTGCCCTGTCGGCGACAAGCTTAACCTAAACCCGTTGTCTTCTTTCTTGGAGTGCGTCTCGTGCGTGCGCATGTCGACACATAAGCGGGGCACACGCAAGCAAGTTGCCCATTACCAATGTACTACCATCCACCTAGGCTGTACTGCTATCTGCGTGGTGGCGACTGACAGAGAGCACTGCGCCCCCGTGACACTCTCCAGGTCTTCAACTGATCCCCGACTCCACATGCCCGGAGCGTGATTCCTCTTGTTAGAAGAGATAGTGAAGGATTGGCGGAATATGATGGATGTATTACTGAGCCTCGAGGGCGAGTATATATTGAGTACAAGACTTGGAGGGCAAGACGCTTCTCGTGAAGATAAGGTAGGAGACCGATTACAAATTCTAGACTACCAAACACATGTAGCCCAAATATATCTCTAC
>NC_041391.1:544558730-544641659 GCF_002162155.2 Triticum dicoccoides
ACAGGAGCGTCGCGGACGGGCAGACTGGAGCGAATAGCAGCCGACGGGCTGACATCCCCCGGCAGTCGTAGCGGGAGCGTCGTGTTGCGGACGCGTTGACCGTAGAGGAAGCCGACGAGTTGCTCAAGCGGATGATAACCCTTTGTGCCGATGTCGAGGTAGCTGTCGTGGTAACGATTCCGACAATAAGAGAGGGGTAGGATAAAGGAGCATGATCTATCGAGATGCATATGGGAGACACAATGGTTTTAGCGAGTTCGGGCCTCTCACGGTGGAGATAACAACCCTACGTTTCGTGCTCCGGAGAGGCTTTGTTTTATCTTAATATGTATCCGGAGATTACAATGAGAGGAGAACGGATCCCCGTAGTCCTGAGACTAATGGTGAAAAAGAGAGAGGGATGGAAGAAAAGAGCCCTGACCCCTTAGTCTAGTGGTGGTGGGGGGTGGCTTATATAGAGTGCGCCACCCCCTCACCCCCTGTGTTACAAAGTGGAGCATCAATGCCATAATACCTGCCCACTACAAAACCGTCATGCTGACTATTGGTCTTCGCATATCCGAGTGAGTTACACGGCCGAGTGGAATGAGCTCGTCGACTGGAGTGTCGTGCTCCGAGTGGTTGTTGCCGTCCGAGTGACTTTCAAGTTGCGGTACATCTGGACGGCGATCTGGCCCAGGGGCCCAGTACAAAGTGTATGGTATCCATGGGTAGGGTCTTTAGGTCAGGCCTGTTACCCTACCCCCAATACATGTCCTCGTCAGTAGCCGAGAGCGTAGGGTGGTGTAGCCGTGGTCGAGGTAGCCGTGCGAAGAACGCTATGGTCAATGTCGAGTCGGGGTGGCCGATGTCGAGAAAGTCGCCGTGGAGCCGCGGGCGCAAGGAGGCGCCGAGTTAGTCAAGGGCGCAGTGGTGTCGAAGTAGTGGTGCACCGGGAAGAAGACGTTGATGAAGACGCGTCACGGCGGGTTTGCCAAGCCCAGGGACACGCCGTGAACGAAGGCACGCATCGGTGTTGCCAGCATCGGGCATGCATAGACGGATGAAGATGAAGTTGACAAAGCGTCACACCAAGCTTACCAGGCCCGGGGACACGTCATGAACGAAGGCACACATGTTGCCAGCACCGGACATGCATAGACTGGGACCTGCATGAGCTGTACGCCATGTCGGAGAAGTCGGAGAGGCCAGCAGAGAAGGACCCGACGACGGTTGCGGCGCCCATTGGCGCGGGGCCGATACCACCAGCGGTGGTCGGAGTAGACGAAGCGGCCGAGGTAGATGACGACGCGCTGGCGACGGGCTGGTGCTGGACGAAGACGAAGGGGGTGGACGGGCGGCGGCGGCTACAAGGGTAGCTGCGACAGTGGCCGAAGAAGAGTGGCGGCGGCGGCCTGCCGACGACGGTGGCGGCTAGGTTAGGAGCGCGTCGCCGATGCTCGAAGTAGGCGAGTAACCTGACAACGTGATGAAGACTGGCACGGACAGTGGCGTTCCTGTCGTGGTACTAAGACTGACAGTAGAATAGGGGGTAGGTATGGAGAGGCAAGATCCTAGCTATGGAGTAGTTGTATACGCAAGAGATTTACGAGTTCAGGCCCTTCTCGGAGGAAGTAACAGCCCTACGTCTCGGAGCCCGGAGGCGGTCGACTGGATTATATGCGTATGAGTTACAGGGGTGCGAACCCTTCTGCCAGTGGAGGGGAGTGGCTTATATAGTGTCCGCCAGGACCCCAGCCAGCCCACGCAGCGGAGGGTTTAAAGTACATTAAGGCCAGGCGTTACTGGTAACGCCTTACATAAAGTGTCATCATGGCCATAAAGACTACTTAATTACAGACCGTTTGGATACAGAGTGGCTCTTGATCTCCTAATGGTCGAGTGAGTCTTCATGGTCGAGTGTCTTCGAGTCCGTCGAGTGGAATTCCTCTTGGTCGACTGGAAGGCAGCTTCTTATAAAGATGTCTGTCGGTGTCAAAACCGGCGGATCTCGGGTAGGGGGTCCCGAACTGTGCGTCTAGGCGGATGGTAACAGGAGACAAGGGACACGATGTTTTACCCAGGTTCGGGCCCTCTCGATGGAGGTAAAACCCTACGTCCTGCTTGATTAATATTGATGATATGGGTAGTACAAGAGTGGATCTACCACGAGATCAAGGAGGCTAAACCCTGAAGCTAGCCTATGGTATGATTGTTGTAATGTATGTTGTGTCCTACGGACTAAAGCCCTCCGGTTTATATAGACACCGGAGAAGGCTAGGGTTACACAGAGTCGGTTACAATGGTAGGAGATCTACATATCCGTATCGCCAAGCTTGCCTTCCACGCCAAGGAAAGTCCCATCCGGACACGGGGCGGAGTCTTCAATCTTGTATCTTCGTAGTCTTGGAGTCCGGCGGACGATGATAGTCCGGCTGTCCGGACACCCCCTAGTCCAGGACTCCCTCAGTAGCCCCTGAACCTGGCTTCAATGACGATGAGTCCGGCGCGCATAATGTTCGGCATTGCAAGGTGGGTTCCTCCTTTGAATAATCAGGGGGGGATGAACACCAGGATAGTGTCCGGCTCTGCAAAACAAATTCCACATTCCACCGTAGAGAGAATAAAGTGTACACATGCTCAATCTGCTGACGTACTTTGCGGCGTGACGTCACACCACTACCAAGCCTTTACTTGAATCGTTTTTTATTATACCACCTCAGCGCGTTTAGCGAGGCGGTTTCCTTGGCACGTCTTGTCGAAGCAGAGATCGTGTTCCCCTTATTCCGGGATTCTCATCAATGCGGACGTGGGTAACCCAACCGCGCCCGTCGCCACGCCTCCTCTATCGAAGGCGAACCCCGAACGGTCATGGAGACGGCTCTTGGTATTCTCCCTCTTTATAACAGAACCAAGGCTCGTTTCTTTTCTTCAATCTTCCATTGAATCCTTTCCTTGCTCCGAGTTCCAACACCCAGAGCCCCAGATTCGAGTGCTTCGGACCTTCAACAATGTCCGGCTCCGACCTTCAGGGCCGGTGGATGCCCTCCTCCATCACGGAGGGGGACGTGCTAAAGCTGCGTGAGGCCAAGTACCTGTCTTACGAGATTTCGCACAGGTTGCCCGCCCAAGGGCAGGCCATACCCACTCCCGAGCCCGGTGAGTGCGTCGTCTTCGTATCTCACCTCCGTCGGGGTTTAGGCTTCTCGACGGATCCCTTCGTGAGAGGGCTCATGTTCTACTACGGGCTGGATTTTCATGACTTGGCTCCGGAGTCCATCCTCCATATCTCCGCATTCATTATCGTCTGCGAAGCCTTCCCCCGCGTCACCCCCCACTTCGGCCTGTGGCTGAAGACCTTTGATGTGGAGCCGAAGATGATCGGGGGGCGTCAAGCGGAGTGCGGCGGGGCGGCCATAAGCAGGAGGGCCGATGCCCCGTGGCCCGAGGGCTCCTTCCAAGAGGAGCTCGGCTTGTGGCAGCAGGACTGGTTCTATATCACCGCTTCGAAGGGCAGCAAGCAAAAGCCGCCGCCTTCATTCCGCCCGGGACCTCCACGACGGTTGATGTCGTGGGTCAACCGAGGGCTCAATTGGGGGCCGTCAAAAGACGTGCCCTTATTGCAGGGCCGGATTCGAGACCTCCAGGCGAGGGAGATCAATCTGGTCGTGGTGATGCAGGTCATGCTAATCAGGCGTCTTCTGCCCTGCAAACGCCGTCCTCTCCGGTTATGGGAGTTCAATCCGGAGGGACCACGGATTCTTCAATACTTCATGGGTACGACACCCGTGGAGATGTATAAGTTGTTCTTCGAACCGCAGGTGGCGTGTCCGGAATTGACCGAGGATGCAGGCTTAAGCTGCAATCGCCCGGATAATCAGGTAAGTAGCTCAGTGTCCGGACGTACCGTTTGCTTGTTTATCTATAATCCGCCTTTTAACCCGTTATCCTTCAATAGGAGTGGGTAGCGCAAGCAAAGCTGATAAGGTGTCCGGCCCCCTCCCAGAGACTGCACCGGAGCCCGTGCTGGTCAGAATGTTGGAGGCCGCGCCTTTAGAAGAAGGCGAAGGGGAAAATAGAGGAGCGATCACCTCGCCCAAGGGGGCGCTTGAAGAAGGGGGGATCAAGAATCCCTCCCTCCAGGGGGAGAAGAGGACCGCCTCCGAAGACCCGGAGGCCAAAGTCTCTAAGCGGGGGAAGAAATCTTCACCTGAGGGTCCTGCGTCCGGGGAGATCCCGGCAGTACAATCTTCTCCAAAGAATCAGCCCTCCAGCGAGCCGTGAGTAGGAAAAGGGGAGTTCATAAATAAGAAAACATCCCTATTTGTGCTTCTGAGGATAACCGAAATTTTTTACCTTGTAGTTCGGATCTGTGGACTTCTCAAATGAGCTCGTCTTCGGGGGATCTTCGTCCGGAGATGATGGAGAGCGAAACGCCTCCGTCCGCCGCGCCGTCGGATAGGGCGGACGAGCCTGAAGTGTCGTCACGAAGGGTATCCCCGAGCCCGGCAGAGCCGAAGAGTTCGGCGCCGACTAGTGTTCGGCCGGGGGAGCTGAAGGATCTGCTTGAGAGGGCGTCCGTCTCAGAAGATCACCGTGCATTAATGAGCATGGTGATAGGAAGGATTTCGTCCGCCGAAAGCGGATTGCATAATGCCGTCAGGAGTTTGCTGGCGGGGTTTGAGGTACGTAAAAACGACGCACCTTTTTGACAGTTTTGCACATGAAAGTGCGCCCTGTGTAGATAGTAGCCCCTGAGACTCGGTAGGTTGTCGAAAGTGACAGCGTGCCGAGGATCAAAATCGCAGGTATTAAATGTCGCCCTTCCTATGCAGGTGGCGGATAGTCCGGGGGCTAGCCGGACTAGTGGAGTTGTCGAGTTAATGCGGCAACTTGATGTGGAGGATGCAGACATCGCGCTTGTCAACCGGCGACTTGACGAGTTGCAAGGTAAATGAATTCTCCGCAGTCACTTATTTAAGGGAGCCAAAGCCCGCCTCTGACAATATATTTGGTGTGATACAGACGGTGCTGCTGCTGTGGAGAGCCTTTGGGCCGAGCTTGCTCAAGCTAAGGAGCAAGCCCGAAGGAGTGATGCGGCTGCCTCGAGGGCGGCCGAGGAGTTGAAAGCCGAAAAGGCTGCACACTGCCTAAGCAGGGGAAAGATGGCCGAATTGGCCATGAAATTGAAGGATGCTACCGACCGCCATGAGGCTCTTGAAAAGGAGCGCCTGTCGGAGCGAGAAGAGCTGGGGAAGGCCACCGCCGAGACCAACGATGCCCGTTCTGCAATGCGGGCTATGAAGGAGGAGCTGCGCCAAGCCGGAGATATTGTGGCTGGCAGGCCTTTTCTGCTGCGTCGCCGGTTTACGGATCCAAAGTATGCCTGACTTGGCCAGCTGTGGGGTCCGGAGGATCCATTTATGGACTTAGCGGCAAGTGCAGCAGATGCCGTTGTGCACTTCCGGGGTCAGGAGGATCACAAGACGGAAGAACTATTTTGGTCTCAATTCCATAGTCCGGATCGTTCACTTCCGTTGACCGATCGGTTGGCCGAATGGGCTGAGCTGAACAGGTTGTCCGGACTTGCCATGACTGATATCGTGGCTCATGTCTGGCCAGAGAGGCCCAAGGCGACGAGCTATTTTGGCTTATTGCAGCAATTTCTTGGGGCGGTGCCGCATATCAAGGAGATGAAGCGGTCGGCCTGCATAGAAGGCGCGCGGATGGCCCTTGCCCGTGTGAAGACACATTGGACAGATATGGATGCCACCGCTATTGCAACCCAGGGTTCGGACGAAAGCCGGTTACCCGCCGAGCACTATTTTGGGGAAGTTATGTGTGGTGCTCGTGTAATAGAGTCGCAGTGCTCGAAAAATGTCACATTCAAATGAACGTTTTATCTTGTAAAACAATGATTATGATGTAACCGCTTTTTATACTTGTGCGTTCCAAGTATTAAAATATCTCCTACACGGCCGTTTATGTATACATTTGTATAACCTGAAAGATGGCAGTCTTCTGCTTCAGCCCCCACGCACAAGGTGCGGGGGTGTTTGAAAAAATAGCGCGTTTTCACACTTAATCCGACGTCTCGGTCCTGTTAAGGAGGTGGTAGCGTAGCAAACGAGGCAATCCGGACTATGATGCTTTATCACTTTCACTTAGCCATTGGAGTTCGAGGGTGGGGCTACGATATAGCCCCTGGGGGCACCGCGCTTCTCCGAATTCAGGGCGCGTGTGTGCCTGACCGGGAAACGGTCCTTCGTCAAAGCGGGGAATTCTAAACATTCCGGTGGTCGATCAAGTGGTTGACCAGTCTCTCGCTGTATCATGACAGTCAATTTTCGGCTTTCTCTACTGAGGTGCTTCGCCCAGCCAAACTGGGGCACAATCGCAGTAGTTCTCCTGGTGCCGCATTAGCCGATGATACGGAACATAAGGCAGCAAAACACAGGAGCCGGGCAAACCCAACATTTGACCAAAGACATGATTCGGAGCTGATGCATATAAGGCCTAACTCGAGACGCCGAACACTCCTTAAGGTGATCGGTCTTTATAATAATGGGCAGAACAATGCCCTAAGCCCCTAGTGTCCAGGTACGGGCAAGGTCGTCTGACGCGGCCGATGCCAAAACGTCAGGCTCCACTCTGGCTATAATGAGAAACCAGGGGATTATACCAACAAGAGACAGTAAAAAAGGTTTACGCAGGGTCTTAATCTGAAAAGAATCCTTGCGACGGGTCCCTACTGCACGTCTGCGCCTGTGTCTCCGTTGTGCCGTTATCCTGGACGGGTGTGCACGTTGTTCGTCTGGAAAAAAAAAGAGGAACTTAGTTTGAAAGGAAATCGTGCGAAAAAAGGTATATGAAAAATATTAATAAATAAGTAAAGCGGAGTCTATGTGAGCTCGTTGTTGCTTATATGCACAGCCCCTTGTGAGCCCCTAGCTTCTTTGTGCCGGACTCATCTAGCCGTGTCCGGGGTCTTTAAATGACCCTCGTAATGAAATGATGCCACGTGGACCGGGCATTTTAAGTGTAAGAGACGCGTAATGTGGTATGGCGTTGAAGCGGACAAAAGCCTCTCGTCCCAAGAGTGCTTGATAGCTACCTTTAAATGGGACAGTATGAAAGATTAGTTTTTCGCGTCGAAAGTTGTTCGGTGACCCGAACACGACTTCTAGTAATAAGGAGCCCGTGCACTTGGCGTAAGGGCCTGGCGTCACTCCTTTAAAGGAAGTGCGGTTGTGCCAAATTTTAGTAAGGTCTATCCCCAACTTGCGGATTATGTTTGGATACAGCAGGTTTAAGTCACTGCCTCCGTCTATCAGGACTTGTGTAAACTGCAGTCCGTCGATTATAGGATCCAATATTAGGGCAGTCCATCCTGCATTTCGAACGCTTCTGGAATAATCCAGGTGGTCGAAAGTGATTGGTTTTGATGTCCAATCTCTATGTTCCGCTGGGTTGGACCATGCGAGACCCATTTTAACGGGTGCTGCACTATTTTTCTGTATTATCACATGAAGTGAATTTACTGCTTTGACCTCTTGTGGGAAAGTCTTTTGTTTTCCGGTGCTCTGCTGGTGGGGTTTATCGTCATCTTCGCTTGATGCATCGAGCCCCTTGTGTTCGGCGTTTAATCAGCCGGACTGTTTGAAAACCCAACAATCTCGGTGGGTGTGGTTTGCAGGCCTTCCGGGGATACTGTGGATTTGACATATCCTACCCAAAATCTTGTTTAAGTTGGATAGCTCATCGCTGTTATCCTTAAGAGGCGGTGTTTTGTTGTTTGGCCGCGAGCTTTTGAATCCGGCGTTGACTGCCGTACTCTTTGGGCTTTTCTCTTTATTCCGGCGCTGGTCTTTTCTGCGCCGTGATTTTCCGTTTCCATCTCTGATCTCGGATGTACTTGGGTCGCTGGTGCTACATTTTGCCAGCCAGCTATCCTCTCCCGCACAAAAGCGGGTCATGAGGCTTGTTAGCGCGGACATTGTCCTCGGCTTTTCTTGGCCGAGGTGTCTGGTGAGCTATTCATCCTGGACGTTGTGTTTAAAAGCTGCTAAGGCTTCGGCGTCCGGACAGTCGACTATTTGGTTCTTTTTGGTGAGGAACCTGCTCCAGAATTTGCGCGCTGACTCTCCGGGCTGTTGAGTTATATGACTTAGATCATCTGCATCCGGAGGGCGGACATAAGTTCCTTGAAAGTTTGCTCTAAACGCGTCCTCGAGCTCTTCCCAACTTCCAACAGTGTTTTCTGGGAGGCTTTTGAGCCAATGACGGGCTGACCCTTTGAGCTTGAGGGGGAGGTATTTTATGGCGTGGAGATCATCTCCTCTAGCCATGTGTATGTGTAGTATATAATCTTCTATCCAGACTCCAGGGTCTGTTGTTCCGTCGTAGGCCTCTATGTTTATGGGTTTAAATCCTGCTGGGAATTCATGATCCAGCACCTCGTTGGTGAAACATAGTGGGTGTGCGGCGCCCCTGTATTTGGGTGTACCGCTGTCTTCGGACACTTGGCGTGTTGCATTGCTTCCTGGGGCCCTCTTCTTTGGCCCGTAAATGGACCTGGCCGGGCCATCTGTTTTTCCAGGGTCATTAGTTGGTTTATGTGCGGCGCTGCTTTCCGATTTTGGCCTATCATCTGGCCGTCTATCCAACCAGGCAGCCTCTTTGTTTTTTGACTGTGGGGGCTCTATGGCCTCCTCGTTAAATTCTGGCAGCAGCTTGCGCTTCGGGTAGCTCTTTGATTGATGGTCATTGCCGTATTTGTCTGCGGTCTTGAGCACTTTGCTCCATCTCATTCTGAGTGTATCTTCCGCTGTTTTGAGCTTCCGTTTTTCCTTTTTCAAACTTCTTGCGGTGGCGACGAGTCTTTTCCGAAGGTTGTTATTCTCCGGCGGAGTGTCCGGCGTGAGGTCGTCTGGACTGTTGTCTGACTCCTCTTGTTCGGACGGTTGCTTGTCGGCGTGTTCGTCGTCCACTGGTTTGCCCTGCTGCATTGCTGGGTCATTAGGAGCGCTCTTGTTGTCGAGGCGGGATTTAGGGCGGCGTCTGCGTCGCCGTTTTGGTTGTTTGTCGGCGGGATTATCTTCTGCCGTGCCCCGTTGGTCCTCGTTATCGCTTCCTTTTGGGGTATCCACCATGTATACATCGTATGACGAGGTGGTCTTCCCGTGCCCTTTAGGCGCTAGTTCTTGTTCATCTCCGGCATCGTCGTCCATACCGTCGATGTCTTCGGAGTCGTAGTCTAGCATGTTGGTTAGATCGTCGACAGTGGCTACAAAGTGGGTGGTGGGTGGGCTCTGAATTTCTTCGTCGTCCGTATCCCAACTATCCTGGCCATAATCCGGCCAGGACTCTCCGGATAGCGAGAGATGCTTTAGCGAATTTAGGATGTCGCCAAAGGGCGAGTGTTGGAAGATGTCCGCGGCGGTGAATTCCATAACCGGCGCCCAATCAGATTCGATTGGCAGGGGCATGGGAGGTCCGGAGTCCAGCAAGGAGTCCGGCACCTCGGAGTCACGAGCTTTGCGAGGGACAAGGTTAGTGTTCGGCTCCATCGCCGTGGAAGTTGAAGCCCCCGAGACGGTGCCCAACCACCGGTCCTCGATCTGGGCGATCGGCTCCGGTCTAAGGGCCGGAGCGGATTCCTGTGCGGCCACCAAGGCACTGTTTGGCGGCAGAGCTAGATCAAGTCCCCGCGGATGTCGGCCGTGAAGTTTAGGCTTCCGAATCTGACCTGACGGCCAGGGGCGTAGCTTTCGATCTGCTCCAGATGGCCAAGTGAATTAGCCCGCAGCGCGAAGCCGCCGAACACGAAGATCTGTCCGGGGAGAAAAGTCTCACCCTGGACAGCGTTGTTAATTGAAGAAGTCATCGAGCGTATCGGTGACGAAACAGAGGAACTCTCAATGAAAGCACCAATGTCGGTGTCAAAACCGGCGGATCTCGGGTAGGGGGTCCCGAACTGTGCGTCTAGGCGGATGGTAATAGGAGACAAGGGACACGATGTTTTACCCAGGTTCGGGCCCTCTCGATGGAGGTAAAACCCTACGTCCTACTTGATTAATATTGATGATATGGGTAGTACAAGAGTGGATCTACCACGAGATCAAGGAGGCTAAACCCTGAAGCTAGCCTATGGTATGATTGTTGTAATGTATGTTGTGTCCTACGGACTAAAGCCCTCCGGTTTATATAGACACCGGAGAAGGCTAGGGTTACACAAAGTCGGTTACAATGGTAGGAGATCTACATATCCGTATCGCCAAGCTTGCCTTCCACGCCAAGGAAAGTCCCATCCGGACACGGGACGGAGTCTTCAATCTTGTATCTTCGTAGTCTTGGAGTCCGGAGGACGATGATAGTCCGGCTGTCCGGACACCCCCTAGTCCAGGACTCCCTCAATGTCCTTGGGGAGGGTACCTAGGACAGGTCCATGACCCTACCCTAGGTACATGACTTCGTCATTAGCCCCCGAATGGATCGAGGTTTGAGTGAGGAAGGAGTTGATAATTTTTCCGACCTGTTTTCCGTGTTCTGAGTATGTCACATTCTGGATCAATGACTTTTTTTAGCGATGGCATCAACCTTTCTTTCAGTCGCCTTGATCCATTCTTTTCCTCTGTCGAGTGAACTTTTGAACTTGGTGGATTTCCGAGCGACGGATCGTAGGAAATCTACCGTCTGACAAGTTGCTCTGCTGTTGACGGATTTAGCGGGATCCAAATTTTTGGAAGCGCGTGAAGCGGAGAAGACCGCGGTACTCGGATGGGATAAGGCAGAGACGCCTCAATTTCCGCGCCACCTTTTTCGCCACGTATCGCGCGCGTGACTGTTTCGGGATTTGACAGGATCGTCCGGGCCTACCGGTGAGTCACTCGGAAGTGACCTTATATAAAGCGTAGGACGGGGTTTTTTGAACAGTGCATCTCCATTCTCCTCTCCCCCTTCCTCAACCTCGCCCGCTGCGCCCACTTTTATCTCCGCCCAACTGTTCCTCGCGCGCCTCGCCAGCGACGATGGTGAAGGAGAAGACGGCGGCCTTGGAGCGAGCGAAGAAGGCAACGGTGACGGCGAAAGCGAAGGGGAGAGCGACCAGTCGGGGCGGATCTTCGTCGTGGTCCCGCCTGCCGCAAGGCTGGGTCCAAGGAGACTGGATCCGCTCGACCATCACCCACAGGGATCTCGATGATCTGGCCAATGAGGGACTGATCTCCCATGGGTCAGCAAGACTTCCGGGGACGGAGTGGCAACCGCAACCACAAGAGGGTGAGTGTGTCCTCTTAGCCACTCACGTAGATCGCGGATTCTCTTTGCCGCCGAATCTTTTCTTCCGAGGGTTTCTGAACTTCTTTGGGGCACAACTCCACCACTCCACTCCCAATTCCATTGCCTATCTCGCCGCTTTCGTGTCTCTGTGCGAAAACTTCCTGGGTTGTAGGCCGCACTAGCGTCTCTTTAAGCACATATTCACTTGTCGCTCTCAGACGGTGAAAAAGGCGAGTCTGAATGATGAGAGGACCAAGGTAATCCAGATGTGTGGGGGTCTTGGGGTCCAAATGAGGAGTAAGAGTGCTTTTCCATCCATGACCCTTCCAGAGTCGGTTAGAGGGTGGCAGTCGACCTAGTTCTACTGCCAAGATGAGTCGACGTCGGGGCAGTCGACTGGTCTCCCTCCATTCTCCATGGACCGAGTGAACAAGCCATCTTCCCTGAAGGTACTTCCGGAGGAAAAAGCTTAGGTTAAAATGTTGATGGAGCGTGTAGTTCAACTCATCCGCGACGGGGTCACTGGCATGGATCTTTTGGAGGTTTTTCTTCGACGGCGCATTCAGCCACTCCAGTACCGAGGCCACCCGATGTGGCTGTACTCTGGTACCGAGGACACCACTAGGGTCCACCCAGAGGAGGTCGACGACGCCACACTGGAGAGGTGGATGAATGCCATCACGGGGAACAAGGACAACCCTCGTGGGGCTAGGAGGATCCCACCGCTCGACCAGTCTTACGATCCAGACACGGTATGACCACCTATCCTCAGTTGTGATCCTGTTTCATTCATTCTATTTCACTGCGAATCGGTCGATTGACCTTTGTCTTGTTTTGTTGTCTTCCAGGCTACCACTGAGTTGTATTCGATGCCCAACGGGGCGCAGGCTCTGACTGACGAGGAGGAAGGAAGTGGAGGTGAAAGTCAAGAGGAGTGGGAATCGGATGGCGATGAGGGTGATGAAGATGCTGGCTCCGACGAGGAAGAGGAGGAGGAAGTCGTGCCTCCACATTCCGAGAGGAGATCCAAACTTGTCCATGATCCTGCAGTCGAGCGTGGCAAAGGAGTCGCGCCTGTTGTTCAGTCGACCAAGCATCCTCGGACGACCTCTTCGGTGCCGACTGAAAAAGCGCCGAAGCAATCTCGAGTGGCGCCGTCAAAGACGACGAAGGCCTTGCCGAAGATGAAGATGGTGATTCCCACTATTTCTGGGTAATGACATAACTTGCGTCTCTTTGTTTCTCATGGATTTACTCTTGGTCGATTCGTTAGCTGATTGACTGAATTCTGAAACTGTAGTGCTGCTACTTCTGAGACCTCGACCAGACCTGAAGACCATGAAATGGAAGACGCTATAACTTCAAAACCTGGTACGACCTTTGTAGTTCCGTCTTCAGTCGGTTGGATCTTTGTCTTTAACTTTGACTCTTTTCTGAAGCTCCACCTAACATTGTTATTGACCTTCCTGACGACGATGACGAGGAACCACTGAGGCAGAGGAGGAATAGGAAAGCATCTGCTGGCAAGGCGACTCAGGACGTGTCAGCACCCGAGACGTTGGTTGTGGAGGGGGACAACGTCACTCGGCCTACCGTATCCTTTGCGGTGCCGCTGACGAGTGCTCGCCCTTCGTCGTCGAGTGCTGATCAGCCTTCACTTTTCTCGACCCACCACGTCCTAGAAGACCAAGCAAGCGCTGCTAAAGAAGCAATACGCCAGGCAAGGGTCATGATGGAGCAAGTGAAGGCGATCCGAGACGCCAGTCAGGCGGCTTATGACGCCAGTTCAGCTCTTCAGAGCAATGTTCAGGTTAGTCGATCACCGCCTGTTCTGTTAGGATATGATACCTGAAAATCTTTCTTTCTGAAAATCTTAGTGTCTGTCGTACACCCACTGGGTGCACCGATTGAAATTCTGGATTGGTGGGGGCACGCTGAGTGCACCCACTGGGTGTAGTCCCCAAGGCTATGGTGGACTGCTGGCAGTCGACCATAGTCTTTATGTCTTAAGCTTTTTTGTTACTCGATCAGGTCGAATGGAATCATAGACCGGTGGGGGCACGCTGGTGCACCCACTGGGTGTAGTCCCCGAGACAGTGGTCAACTGCTGGCAGTCGACTACAGTCTGAAGAACACCTCTTTCTCTTTTTTGTGTGGCTATCTGCTGGTGATTAGCCTTTCTGTCTTTTTTCGTCGACTGATCGACTCTAGCTGATAGAACTAGTGGGGGCACGCTGAGTGCACCCACTGGGTGTAGTCCCCGAGACTACGGTCGAATGTTTATATTCGGTTGTAGTCTTAGAGATGCTACGATTTTTTCTTAGTCACTCAGAAGTGACCTGTCTTTGACATCTGTCGATTGGTTCTTCGCAGAAATCTTGCAAGCTTGCAGCTTGTTATACTGAGTTGGAGAACAAGCATATCCAGCTCGAACTTGATCTGAAACTTGTCCAGGAGAACTTCACGAAGGCAAAGGAGGAGGCAAAAGGTATGTTTGGTGAGAACCTTGACGACTGCCTTTGTTTCCTGTTCATTCCTGAGTCTGATCTCACTGTGATTTTGCAGATAAACTGAGGGATTCTCTAAAGAAGAAGGATCTTGACCTCGCCAAAGCGCAGAAAGCAGCTTCAGAGAAAACCAAGCTCGCAGAAGAAAAGCTGGCTTCAATCACCAAGCTTGAAGAGGAAAATACCAATCTGAAAGCTGCTCTTGATGCGGCCAACAAGGAGGTTAGTCGACTGAAGAATGACAAGATTGCTTTGAGTGACAAGGCCAGTGAGTTGGCGGGAAAGAAGAATGATCTGGAGGCTTATTTGGGAGGACTCGCTAAGAAGCTATTCCTCATGCTCGAAGGTAATCCTTTGTATCAGACATGCCTTTTTATTATGATCTTGCCATCAAACTGCTGTCTTAACTTTGGTGTTGTGTGTGCAGAGTTTTGCCAGAATTTTGAAGAGGAGACTGGTTGACTGGAGACGAGCCTAGATCCCATCAACTCTCCTGTGAAGGACGAAGCCGCCATGAATGTGTTGGAAATATGCCTTAGAGGCAATAATAAAAGTATTATTATTATATTTCTTTGTTCATGATAATTGTCTTTATTCATGCTATAACTGTATTATCCGGAAATCGTAATACACGTGTGAATACATAGACCATAATATGTCCCTAGTAAGCCTCTAGTTGACTAGCTCATTGATCAACAGATAGTCATGGTTTCCTGGCTATGGACATTGGATGTCATTGATAACGGGATCATATCATTAGGAGAATGATGTGATGGACAATACCCAATCCTAAGCATAGCGCAAGATCGTGTAGTTCGTTTGCTAGAGCTTTTCCAATGTCAAGTATCTTTTCCTTTGACCATGAGATCGTGTAACTCCCGGATACCGTAGGAGTGATTTGGGTGTACCAAACGTCACAACGTAACTGGGTGACTATAAAGGTGCACTACAGGTATCTACGAAAGTGTTTGTTGGGTTGACACGGATCGAGACTGGGATTTGTCACTCCGTATGACGGAGAGGTATCACTGGGCCCACTCGGTAATGCATCATCATAATGAGCTCAAAGTGACCAAGTGTCTGGTCACGGGATCATGCATTACGGTACGAGTAAAGTGACTTGCCGGTAACGAGATTGAACGAGGTATTGGGATACCGACGATCGAATCTCGGGCAAGTAACATACCGATTGACAAAGGGAATTGCATACGGGGTTGCTTGAATCCTCGACATTGTGGTTCATCCGATGAGATCATCGTGAAGTATGTGGGAGCCAACATGGGTATCCAGATCCCGCTGTTGGTTATTGTCCGGAGAGTCGTCTCGGTCATGTCTACATATCTCCCGAACCCGTAGGGTCTACACACTTAAGGTTCGGTGACGCTAGGGTTGTAGGGATATGTATATGCAGTAACCCGAATGTTTTTCGGAGTCCCGGATGAGATCCCGGACGTCACGAGGAGTTCCGGAATGGTTCGGAGGTAAAGAATTATATATAGGAAGTGCTACTTCGGCCATCGGGACAAGTTTCAGGGTTATCGGTATTGTACCTAGACCATCGGAAGGGTCCCGGGGGCCCACCGGGTGGGGCCACCTGCCCCGGGGGGCCACATGGGCTGTAGGGGGTGCGCCTTGGCCTACATGGGCCAAGGGCACCAGCCCCAATAGGCCCATGCGCCTAGGGTTTCCAAAGGGAAGGAGTCCCACTAGTGGAAGGCACCCTTAGGTGCCTTGGGGGGGAGGGAAACCTCCCTTGGCCGCCGCCCCCCCCTAGGAGATTGGATCTCCTAGGGCCGGCGCCCCCCTTGGCCCTCCTATATATAGTGGGGGAAGGAGGGCTTTTTCACCCATGCCTTTGGTTGCCTCCTTCTCCCTCTCCAACACCTCCTCCTCCTCCATAGTGCTTGGCGAAGCCCTGACGGAGTACTGCAGCTCCATCACCACCACGCCGTCGTGCTGCTGCTGGAGCCATCTTCCTCAACCTCTCCTTCCCTCTTGCTGGATCAAGAAGAAGGAGACGTTACACTGACCGTACGTGTGTTGAACGCGGAGGTGCCGTCCGTTCGGTGCTAGGATCTTCAGTGATTTGGATCACGTCGTGTTCGACTACCTCATCCCCGTTCTTTGAACGCTTCCGCTCGCGATCTACAAGGTACGTAGATGCGTCTAATCACTCGTTGCTAGATGAACTCATAGATGGATCTTGGTGAAATCGTAGGAAAATTTTTGTTTTCTGCAACGTTCCCCAACAGTGGCATCATGAGCTAGGTCTATGCGTAGTTCTCTTGCACGAGTAGAACACAATTTGTTGTGGGCGTTGATGTTGTCAACTTTCTTGCCGCTACTAGTCTTATCTTGCTTCAACGGTATTGTGGGATGAAGCGGCCCGGACCAACCTTACACGTACGCTTACGTGAGACCGGTTCCACCGACTAACATGCACAAGTTGCATAAGTGGCTGGCGGGTGTCTGTTTCTCCTACTTTAGTTGGAGCGGATTCGATGAAAAGGGTCCTTATGAAGGATAAATAGAAGTTGACAAATCACGTTGTGGCTTTCACATAGGTAAGAAAACGTTCTTGCTAGAACCCTACTTCAGCCACGTAAAACTTGCAACAACAATTAGAGGACGTCTAACTTGTTTTTGTAGCAAGTGCTTTGTGATATGATATGGCCAAAGTTGTGATGAATGATGAATGATCTATATGTGATGTATGAGATGTTCATGCTATTGTAATAGGAATCACGACTTGCATGTCGATGAGTAT
Organism: Triticum dicoccoides; assembly: GCF_002162155.2. NCBI lineage: Eukaryota > Viridiplantae > Streptophyta > Magnoliopsida > Poales > Poaceae > Triticum > Triticum dicoccoides. The sequence continues at coordinate 544,575,264 of NC_041391.1, forward strand.
GACAACCGGCAGGAGCCATAGGAGTTGTCTTTATTTTTTTGTATGACCTGCGTGTCATTGAGAAATGCCATGTAAATTACTTTACTTTATTGCTAAACGCGTTAGCCATAGTAGTAGAAGTAATAGTTGGCGAGCAACTTCATGGAGACACAATGATGGAGATCATGATGACGGAGATCATGGTGTCATGCCGGTGACAAGATGATCATGGAGCCCCAAGATGGAGATCAAAGGAGCTATGTGATATTGGCCATATCATGTCACTATTATTATTTGATTGCATGTGATGTTTATCATGTTTTGCATCTTGTTTGCTTAGAACGACGGTAGTAAATAAGATGATCCCTCATAATAATTTCAAGAAGTGTTCTCCCCTAACTGTGCATCGTTGCTAAAGTTCGTCGTTTCGAAGCACCACGTGATGATCGGGTGTGATAGATCCTTACATTCACATACAACGGGTGTAAGACAGTTTTACACATGCAAAAACACTTAGGGTTGACTTGACGAGCCTAGCATGTGCATAGACATGGCCTCGGAACACAGAAGACCGAAAGGTCGAGCATGAGTCGTATAGAAGATACGATCAACATGAAGATGTTCACCGACGTTGACTAGTCCGTCTCACGTGATGATCGGACACGGCCTAGTTAACTCGGATCATGTTATACTTAGATGACTAGAAGAGGGATGTCTATCTAAGTGGGAGTTCATTGAATAATTTGATTAGATGAACTTAATTATCATGAATTTAGTCTAAAATCTTTACAATATGTCTTGTAGATCAAATGGCCAACGTAGTCCTCAACTTCAACGCGTTCCTAGAGAGAACCAAGCTGAAAGACGATGGCAGCAACTATACGGACTGGGTCCGGAACCTGAGGATCATCCTCATAGCTGCCAAGAAAGATTATGTCCTACAAGCACCGCTAGGTGATCCACCCGTCCCACAGAACCAAGACGTTATGAACGCTTGGCAGACATGTGCTGATGACTACTCCCTCGTTCAGTGCGGCATGCTTTACAGCTTAGAGCCGGGGCTCCAAAAGCGTTTTGAGAGACATGGAGCATATGAGATGTTCGAAGAGCTGAAAATGGTTTTTCAAGCTCATGCCCGGATCGAGAGATATGAAGTCTCCGACAAATTCTTCAGCTGTAAGATGGAGGAAAATAGTTCTGTCAGTGAGCACATACTCAAAATGTCTGGGTTGCATAACCGCTTGACTCAGCTGGGAGTTAATCTCCCGGATGACGCGGTCATTGACAGAATCCTCCAGTCGCTTCCACCAAGCTACAAGAGCTTTGTGATGAACTTCAATATGCAGGGGATGGAAAAGACCATTCCTGAAGTATTTGCTATGCTGAAATCAGCAGAGGTAGAAGTCAAGAAGGAACATCAAGTGTTGATGGTCAATAAAACCACTAAGTTCAAGAAGGGCAAGGGTAAAAAGAACTCCAAGAAGGACGGCAAGGAAGTTGCCGCACCTGGCAAGAAAGCTGCCGGGAAGAAGCCAAAGAATGGACCCAAGCCCGAGACTGAGTGCTTTCATTGCAAGGAAAGTGGTCACTAGAAGCGGAACTGCCCCAAATACTTAGCGGACAAGAAGGCCGGCAAAACGAAAGGTATATGTGATATAGATGTAATTGATGTGTACCTTACCAGTACTCGTAGTAGCTCCTGGGTATTTGATACCGGTGCAGTTGCTCACATTTGTAACTCACAGCAGGAGCTGCGGAATAAACGGAGACTGGCGAAGGACGAGGTGATGATGCGCGTCGGGAATGGTTCCAAGGTCGATGTGATCGCCGTCGGCACGCTGCCTCTACATTTACCTACGAGATTAGTTTTGAACCTCAATAATTGTTATTTAGTGCCAAGTTTGAGCATGAACATTGTATCAGGATCTCGTTTAATTCGAGATGGCTACTCATTTAAATCCGAGAATAATGGTTGTTCTATTTATATGAGAGATATGTTTTATGGTCATGCTCCTATGGTGAATGGTTTATTCTTTATGAATCTCGAGCGTAATGCTACACATATTCATAGTGTAAGTACCAAAAGATGTAAGATTGATAATGATAGTCCCACATACTTGTGGCACTGCCGCCTTGGTCACATAGGTGTCGAACGCATGAAGAAGCTCCATGCTGATGGACTTTTAGAGTCTCTTGATTATGAATCATTTGACACGTGCGAACCATGCCTCATGGGTAAAATGACCAAGACTCCGTTCTCAGGAACAATGGAGCGAGCAACCAACTTATTGGAAATCATACATACTGATGTGTGCGGTCCAATGAGTGTTGAGGCTCGCGGTGGCTATCGTTATGTTCTCACCCTCACTGATGACTTGAGTAGATATGGGTATGTCTACTTAATGAAACACAAGTCTGAGACCTTTGAAAAGTTCAAGGAATTTCAGAGTGAGGTTGAAAATCAACGTGACAGGAAAATCAAGTTCCTACGATCAGATCGTGGAGGAGAATACTTGAGTCACGAGTTTGGCACACACTTAAGAAAATGTGGAATAGTTTCACAACTCACACCGCCTGGAACACCTCAGCGTAATGGTGTGTCCGAACGTCGTAATCGCACTCTATTAGATATGGTACGATCTATGATGTCTCTTACCGATTTACCGCTATCTTTTTGGGGCTATGCTTTAGAGACTGCCGCATTCACTTTAAATAGGGCTCCGTCGAAATCCGTTGAGACAACACCATTTGAATTATGGTTTGGGAAGAAACCTAAGCTGTCGTTTCTAAAAGTTTGGGGATGCGATGCTTATGTCAGGAAACTTCAACCTGAAAAGCTCGAACCCAAATCGGAAAAATGCGTCTTCATAGGATACCCTAAAGAAACTATTGGGTATATCTTCTACCTCAGATCCGAAGGCAAGATCTTTGTTGCCAAGAATGGGTCCTTTCTAGAGAAAGAGTTTCTCTCGAAAGAAGTAAGTGGGAGGAAAGTAGAGCTTGATGAAGTATTACCTCTTGAACCGGAAAATGGCGCAACTCAAGAAAATGTTCCTGAGGTGCCTGCACCGACTAGAGAGGAAGTTATTGATGATGATCAAGATACTTCTGATCAAGCTCCTACTGAAATTCGAAGGTCCACAAGGACACGTTCCGCACCAGAGTGGTACGGCAACCCTGTCTTGGAAATCATGTTGTTAGACAACGATGAACCTTCGAACTATGAAGAAGCGATGGCGGGCCTGGATTCCGACAAATGGCTAGAAGCCATGAAATCCGAGATAGGATCCATGTATGAAAACGAAGTATGGACTTTGACTGACTTGCCCGTTGAACGGCGAGCCATAGAAAATAAATGGATCTTTAAAAAGAAGACAAACGCGGATGGTAATGTGACCATCTATAAAGCTCGGCTTGTCGCTAAGGGTTATCGACAAGTTCAAGGGGTTGACTACGATGAGACTTTCTCACCGGTAGCGAAGCTGAAGTCCGTCCGAATCATGTTAGCAATTGCCGCATACTATGATTATGAGATATGGCAAATGGACGTCAAAACGGCATTCCTTAACGGTTATCTTAAGGAAGAACTGTATATGATGCAGCCAGAAGGTTTTGTCGACCCTGAGAATGCTAACAAGGTATGCAAACTCCAGCGATCCATTTATGGGCTGGTGCAAGCATCTCGGAGTTGGAATATTCGCTTTGATGAGATGATCAAAGCGTTTGGGTTTACGCAGACTTATGGAGAAGCCTGCGTTTACAAGAAAGTGAGTGGGAGCTCCGTAGCATTTCTCATATTATATGTAGATGACATACTTTTGATGGGAAATGATATAGAACTTTTGGACAGCATTAAGGCCTACTTGAATAAGAGTTTTTCAATGAAGGACCTTGGAGAAGCTGCTTATATATTAGGCATCAGGATCTATAGGGATAGATCGAGACGCCTCATAGGTCTTTCACAAAGCACATACCTTGATAAGATTTTGAAGAAGTTCAAAATGGATCAGTCCAAGAAAGGGTTCTTGCCTGTTTTGCAAGGTGTGAGATTGAGCTCGGCTCAATGCCCGACCACGGCAAAAGATAAAGAAGAGATGAGTGTCATCCCCTATGCTTCAGCCATAGGATCTATTATGTATGCCATGCTGTGTACCAGACCTGATGTAAACCTTGCCGTAAGTTTGGTAGGAAGGTACCAAAGTAATCCCGGCAAGGAACACTGGACAGCGGTCAAGAATATCCAGAAGTACCTGAAAAGGACAAAGGACATGTTTCTCGTTTATGGAGGTGACGAAGAGCTCGTCGTAAAGGGTTACATCGACGCTAGCTTCGACACAAATCTGGATGACTCTAAGTCACAAACCGAATACGTGTATATGTTGAATGGTGGAGCAGTGAGCTGGTGCAGCTGCAAGCAGAGCGTCGTGGCGGGATCTACATGTGAAGCGGAGTACATGGCAGCCTCGGAGGCAGCACATGAAGCAATATGGGTGAAAGAGTTCATCACCGACCTAGGAGTCATACCCAATGCGTCGGGGCCAATCAAACTCTACTGTGATAACACTGGAGCTATTGCACTTGCCAAGGAGCCCAGGTTTCACAAGAAGACAAGGCACATCAAGCGTCGCTTCAACTCCATTCCTGAAAATGTTCAAGATGGAGACATAGAGATTTGTAAAGTACATACGGACCTGAATGTAGCAGATCCATTGACTAAACCTCTCCCTAGGGCAAAACATGATCAACACCAGAATTCCATGGGTGTTCAATTCATCACAATGTAACTAGATTATTGACTCTAGTGCAAGTGGGAGACTATTGGAAATATGCCCTAGAGGCAATAATAAAAGTATTATTATTATATTTCTTTGTTCATGATAATTGTCTTTATTCATGCTATAACTGTATTATCCGGAAATCGTAATACACGTGTGAATACATAGACCATAATATGTCCCTAGTAAGCCTCTAGTTGACTAGCTCGTTGATCAACAGATAGTCATGGTTTCCTGGCTATGGACATTGGATGTCATTGATAACGGGATCACATCATTAGGAGAATGATGTGATGGACAAGACCCAATCCTAAGCATAGCGCAAGATCGTGTAGTTCGTTTGCTAGAGCTTTTCCAATGTCAAGTATCTTTTCTTTGACCATGAGATCGTGTAACTCCCGGATACCGTAGGAGTGCTTTGGGTGTACCAAACGTCACAACATAACTGGGTGACTATAAAGGTGCACTACAGGTATCTCCGAAAGTGTCTGTTGGGTTGACACGGATCGAGACTGGGATTTGTCACTCCGTATGACGGAGAGGTATCACTGGGCCCACTCGGTAATGCATCATCATAATGAGCTCAAAGTGACCAAGTGTCTGGTCACGGGATCATGCATTACGGTACGAGTAAAGTGACTTGCCGGTAACGAGATTGAACGAGGTATTGGGATACCGACGATCGAATCTCGGGCAAGTAACATACCGATTGACAAAGGGAATTGCATACGGGGTTGCTTGAATCCTCGACATCGTGGTTCATCCGATGAGATCATCGTGGAGTATGTGGGAGCCAACATGGGTATCCAGATCCCGCTCTTGGTTATTGACCGGAGAGTCGTCTCGGTCATGTCTACATATCTCCCGAACCCGTAGGGTCTACACACTTAAGGTTCGGTGACGCTAGGGTTGTAGGGATATGTATATGTAGTAACCCGAATGTTGTTCGGAGTCCCAGATGAGATCCCGGACGTCACAAGGAGTTCCGGAATGGTTCGGAGGTAAAGAATTATATATAGGAAGTGCTACTTCGGCCATCGGGACAAGTTTCGGGGTTATCGGTATTGTACCTGGACCACCGGAAGGGTCCCGGGGGCCCACCGGGTGGGGCCACCTGCCCCGGGGGGCCACATGGGCTGTAGGGGGTGCGCCTTGGCCTACATGGGCCAAGGGCACCAGCCCCAATAGGCCCATGCGCCTAGGGTTTCCAAAGGGGAGGAGTCCCACTAGTGGATGGCACCCTTAGGTGCCTTGGGGGGGAGGGAAACCTCCCTTGGCTGCCGCCCCCCCTAGGAGATTGGATCTCCTAGGGCCGGCGCCCCCCCTTGGCCCTCCTATATATAGTGGGGGAAGGAGGGCTTTTTCACCCATGCCTTTGGTTGCCTCCTTCTCCCTCTCCAACACCTCCTCCTCCTCCATAGTGCTTGGCGAAGCCCTGACGGAGTACTGCAGCTCCATCACCACCACGCCGTCGTGCTGCTGCTGGAGCCATCTTCCTCAACCTCTCCTTCCCTCTTGCTGGATCAAGAAGAAGGAGACGTTACGCTGACCGTACGTGTGTTGAGCGCGGAGGTGCCGTCCGTTCGGTGCTAGGATCTTCAGTGATTTGGATCACGTCGTGTTCGACTACCTCATCCCCGTTCTTTGAACGCTTCCGCTCGCGATCTACAAGGTACGTAGATGCGTCTAATCACTCGTTGCTAGATGAACTCATAGATGGATCTTGGTGAAATCGTAGGAAAATTTTTGTTTTCTGCAACGTTCCCCAACAGAATGTGCTCTGACTTGAGTCTCGCGTTGCTGCTGTTGTCGACTATCTCGCAAGGCTGAAGGTCGCAACTTCCCGCATCGACACAGCACTCTGGCCAGGAGAAACACTTCAAAATGACCTCAAGTCTCTGATGAATCGACTGAACGATGTTCCAAGTCGAGTGCAAGAATGGAAGAAGTCTTCTGTCAGGTGTGGTGCGGATGTTGCTCTATCTCTGGCCCGTGTTCACTGCAAGGAAGCGTGAGAGGACAAGCTGGCAGCCCTCAAGGTGGCCAATACTAAGAAGCATGATTTCCAATCCTTCATGGAGACCTTCGTCGCCGCTGCCACTCGGATCGCAGATAGAATCGACCTGGACGAATTCGTTGCGCCTTCCAGCCCTCCGCAGGAGGGGTAAAAAATTATGTGCTTGATACTTTAAATTTGCCTCGGTATGCCGAGTGGTTTTTGTAACCGATAAACTTTAACGGGCTTAGCGCCTGAGCACTTATGGTTCCATAAGACGTTATCTGAACTTGGATTCGACGTTGAATGTGTTTGCATCTGGTTTGAGGTGTCTTTTGCAGGCTAGGATGAAGCACCTATTGCAATCGACTTGTTCCTCAACACCCTTAGGCGAGCACTGGGCTGCAGCTAAGCCCCCGAGTGGGAGGTCTGCTCTCCACTCGGTAGGATTTTCAAAAACTTAGGCGAGCACTGGGCTGCAGCTAAGCCCCCGAGTGGGAGGTCTGCTCTCCACTCGGTAGGGTTTTCAGATACTTAGGCGAGCACTGGGCTGCAGTTAAGCCCCCGAGTGGGAGGTCTGCTCTCCACTCGGTAGGATTTTCAAAAACTTAGGCGAGCACTAGGCTGCAGCTAAGCCCCCGAGTGGGAGGTCTGCTCTCCCCTCGGTAGGATTTTCAAAAACTTAGGCGAGCACTGGGCTGCAGCTAAGCCCCCGAGTGGGAGGTCTGCTCTCCACTCGGTAGGATTTTCAAAAACTTAGGCGAGCGCTGGGCTGCAGCTAAGTCTTCGAGTGGGAGGTCTGCTCTCCACTCGGTAGAATTTCTATGATGTACCTCTGAAGAAGAAGGCATCAATCGACCTGCACCTTGTCTTTCTTGCGGAGCGCACATTATACTTGTGGCGTAGCTCAGAAGGTGAAAGTAGCAGTCGACTTGTACCTTGTCCTCCTCGCGGAGTGCACATTATACTTGTGGCATAGCTCGGAAGAGGAGGGTAACGCTCGACCTGCACCTCGTCTTCCTTGCGGAGCGCACGTTACACTTGTACTTAGGCGAGCGCTATGCTGCAGCTAAGCCGCCGAGTGGTGAGGCTGGATCACCACTCGGTGAGATTTTTATCGAACTTAGGCGAGTACTTGGACTGCAGCTAAGCCTCCGAGTGGGAGGCTAGCGCACCACTCGGTAGGATTTTATTTAAACTTAGGTGAGCACTGGGCTGCAGCTAAGCCTCCGAGTGGGAGGCTGGCTCACCACTCGGTAGGATTTTATTTAAACTTAGGCGAGTACTTGGACTGCAGCTAAGCCTCCAAGTGGGAGGCTGGCTCGCCACTTGGTAGGATTTTATTGAACTTAGGCGAAACGGATTCGCAGCTAAGCCTCCGAGCGTGAGGCTGGCTCACCACTCGGTAGGATTTTTACAAACTTAGGCGAAACGGATTCACCGCTAAGCCACCCACCGGGGGGGATTTTTTAGTAAACAAAAGTAACAAAACTCATTGGGAAAATTATAACACTATTGTCTTTGAAAAATGAACTACAGAAGTACTTTTATTACATTTCCGAGTGCATACTTAAGTGTAAAAGGGGCGGAGCAGCTCCGCGTTCCAAGCTCGGGGCTCGTCGATCTGGTGCTCAACATTGTAAAGACGGTATGCTCCATTGTGGAGAACCTTGGTGACGATGAAGGGGCCTTCCCAAGAAGGAGTGAGCTTGTGTGGCTTCTGCTGATCCACTCGGAGAACCAAATCTCCTTCCTGGAAGGTTCGACTCCTCACGTTTTTGGCGTGGAAGCGACGCAAGTCCTGCTGGTAAATGGTCGATCGGATCAAGGCCATCTCCCTTTCTTCCTCTAAAAGGTCGACTGCGTCCTGCCGGGCTTGTTCTGCTTCAGCTTCGGTGTAGAGCTCGATTCGGGGAGCGTTGTGAAGCAGGTCACTCGGCAAGACCGCTTCAGCTCCGTAGACCAAGAAGAACGGAGTTCTCCCAGTCGACCGGTTAGGTGTGGTCCTTAATCCCCAAAGCACTGACGGAAGCTCGTCGACCCATGCACCAGCTGCGTGCTTGAGATCACGCATCAATCGGGGTTTCAACCCTTTGAGAATCAAGCCATTTGCTTGTTCTGCCTGTCCATTTGACTAAGGATGAGCTACTGAAGCATAGTCGACTCATGTGCCCTGAGATGTGCAGAACGCTCTGAATTCCTCAGAATCGAAGTTTGACCCGTTTGTCAGTAATGATGCTGTGTGGGACTCCATATCTGAATATCAACTCTCTGATGAAGCTGACAGCAGTGCCGGCATCAAGATTCTTGATGGGTTTAGCCTCAATCCACTTGGTGAACTTGTCGACTGCTACCAGCACATGGGTGAAACCGCTTCTGCCTGTTCTCAGAGGTCCAACCATATCCAATCCCCATACAACGAAAGGCCAGACGAGTGGTATGGTCTTGAAGGCTGAGGCGGGCTTGTGTGACATATTGGAGTAAAATTGACATCCTTCACACTTGTCGACTATCTCCTTCGCCATTTCATTCGCTCTTGGCCAGTAAAATCCGGCTCGGTATGCTTTGGCTACAATGGTCTGAGAGGACGCATGATGGCCACAGGTCCCCGAGTGGATGTCGTCAAGGATTATGCGACCCTCTTCTGGCATTATGCATTTCTGACCTACTCCGGTCGCGCTTTCTCTGTACAACTGTCCCCTTATCACGATAAAGGCTTTAGATCGGCGGACGATCCGTCGAGCCTCTTCTTCATCCTCTGGGAGCTCTTTCCTTAAGATATACGAGATATACGACACTGTCCAATCGGGAGTGATCACCAACACTTCCATGATCAGGTCGACCATTGCTGGAACTTCAACTACAGTCGGATCTGTGACACTTTTAGGCTGCGGAGCTTCTTCGGTAAAAGGATCTTCCTTAACTGATGGGGTATGGATATGCTCCAGGAACACATCACCGGGAATGGCTTCTCTCTTGGAACCTATCTTCGCCAAATCATCAGCCGCTTGGTTCTTCAGTCGGGGTATATGATGGAGCTCTAACCCTTCGAATTTCTTTTCAAGCTTTCTCACTACATTGCAGTATCTAGTCATGGCTGGGCTTCTAACGTCCCACTCCTTCATCACCTGATTGACCACCAAATCTGAGTCGCCATAAACCATAAGGCGACGGACGCCGAGTGAAATGGCCATGCGCAACCCATATAAAAGTGCCTCGTATTCTTCTTCATTATTGGAGGAATCAAAGTGAATCTGGAGCACATATCTGAGCTTATCTCCTCTGGGGGAAACCAAAACTACCCCAGCACCGGAACCATTTAACATCTTAGAGCCGTCAAAGAACATGGTCCAGTGTTCCGAGTGAACTTGAGTTGGCTGCTGTTGTTCAATCCACTCGACAAGGAAATCTGCTATTGCTTGGGACTTGATGGCTTTCTTTGCCTCAAACTTGATATCAAGGGGAAGGAGTTCAATCGCCCATTTTGCCACTTGACCAGTTGCATCTCTGTTGTGCAGAATCTCTGACAGTGGGGCGTCGCTGACGACTGTAATGGAATGATCAGAGAAATAATGAGCAACCTTCTTCGTGGTCATGTAGATCCCATACACAAGCTTCTGATAATGAGGGTATCTTTGCTTCGATGGGGTCAAAACTTCGGAAAGATAATACACTGGGCGCTGAACTTTGAAGGCTTTCCCTTCTTCTTTCCGCTCGACCGTAAGTACTGTACTGACGACTTGTCCTGTGGCTGCAATGTAAAGCAACAGAGGCTCTTTGCTGATTGGAGCAGCAAGCACCGGCTGGGTGGAGAGCAGAGCTTTTAGCTCAGCAAACATTGCATCAGCTTTTGGGGTCCACTCGAACTTGTCTGACTTCTTCATCAGTCGGTAAAGAGGCAATGCCTTTTCACCGAGACGAGAGATGAATCGACTTAACGCGGCCAAGCATCCAGTAAGCTTCTGGACATCATGCACACGCACAGGGCGTTTCATTCGGAGTATGGTGCCAACTTTTTCTGGGTTAGCGTCGATTCCTCGTTCTGAAACGAGAAAACCGAGTAACTTTCCACCAGGAACTCTGAATGTGCATTTTGATGGATTAAGCTTGATATCATACCTCCTGAGATTGGCAAATGTTTCAGCGAGGTCAGTCAACAGGTCGGAACCCTTTCGTGACTTGACCACAATATCATCCATGTACGCTTCCACATTCCGACTGATTTGAGTGAGTAAACACTTTTGAATCATCCTCATGAACGTTGCTCCGGCATTCTTGAGACCGAATGGCATGGTGACATAGCAGAAGCACCCGAATGGAGTGATGAAAGCTGTTTTGATCTCGTCGGTTCCATACAGACGGATCTGATGGTACCCGGAATAGGCGTCTAGAAAAGACAATCTCTCACATCCCGCAGTCGAGTCGACAATTTGGTCGATGCGAGGGAGAGGAAAATGATCTTTCGGGCAGGCCCGATTGATATGTTTGAAATCAATGCACATGCGAAGTGACTTGTCCGTCTTGGGGAGCATGACCACATTGGCGAGCCACTCGGAGTGGTATATCTCTCGGATAAACTTTGCTGCAAGGAGCCGAGCCACCTCCTCGCCAATGGCCTTTCTCTTCTGGACGGCGGACCGTCGAAGATGTTCTTTGACAGGTTTTGCTTTTGGGTCGACCCGTAAACGATGCTCAGTCAGCCCCCTGGGAACACCCGGCATGTCAGCAGGCTTCCATGCAAAGATGTCCCAGTTCTCACGGAGGAACTGGATGAGTGCTTCTTCCTATTTAGAGTCGAGTGTTGTGGAAATATGAGTCGGAGCCGCGCTGGGGTCGGTCGGGTGAATGTGAACGGGCTTCGTCTCACCAGACGACTGGAACGCTGACTCTGTGGCGGGCTTCTTGGCCCGCAATAAATTACTCAGATCTGCATTTTTCTTATATTCTTCCAGCTCTACCACTTTTATTTGGGAATCGACAATCTTTGAGCCTTTCTGAAAACACTCTTCTGCCTTTTTCCGATTGCCAGTGATGGTGATCACACCTTTGGGGCCAGGCATCTTCAGTTTGAGGTATACGTAACATGGTCGAGCCATGAACCGTGCATAAGCTGTCCTGCCCAAAATAGCATGATAAGCGCTCTGGAAATCCACAACTTCAAATGTCAGCTTCTCTTTGCGGAAATGCTTCGAGTCGCCGAACACCACATCTAGAGCTATTTGGCCGAGTGACTCAACCTTCTTTCCAGGAATGACTCCATGAAAACTCATGTTGCTGGAGCTGAGTCTGGACATCGGAATGCCCATTCCCTTTAGCGTCTCCGCATACAATATATTCAGTCCACTGCCACCATCCATCAACACCTTAGTTAGTCGAGTGCCTTCGACGACTGGGTCGACCACCAAAGCTTGCCTCCCAGGGGTGGCTATGTGAGTCGGATGATCGGACTGGTCGAAGGTAATGGCAGCCTGAGACCATCTCAGATAGCTTGGTGTCGCCGGAGTGACCATATTTACCTCACGGTTGATAACTTTCAATCGACTTTTGCTCTCCACATCAGCAAAAATCATCAGGGTGGAATTGACATGAGGGTATCCTTCATCACTGTCCTCTTTGTCCTCAGCTTTGTCCGACTCCTTTTCCTTGTCCTTGGGCTGTTTTCCTTGAAACTGCTGGATTAAGAGCCGGCACTGGCAAGTGGTATGTTTCGGGTAGATGAAGTTACCCTCTTCGTCTTTCTTCGTGTGGATGTGACACGACAGATCCATCATGTTGTTTCCTTCCTTATCCTTTACCTTCTTGGGATTCCATGATCCTTTGGGTTTCCCTTTGAATTTGCCCTGAGTCACGGCCAGAGCTTCTCCAGGAGCAGCTGGCTTGGCTTTCCGCTTCTGCTTCCGACTGGAGTTTCCTTTTTCTGACTGACTCGGCTTGTACTTGCCACTCCGGAGTCGATCCTCTTCTTCACCATTGGCGTATTTGGTGGCAATCTCCATCATCCGACTCAGGGTCATATCCCCGGTCCGACCAAACTTCAAACTTAACTCTCTGTTCTTAACACCGTCCTTGAAGGCACAGACTGCCTGATGATCAGATAAATTCTCCACCGTATGATGCAAAGTGATCCATCTCTGGATGTAATCCCTCAGGGTCTCATTCGACTTTTGCACGCAGACCTGCAACTCTGGTAGTCCTGCTGGTCGCTTGCAAGTTCCTTCAAATGTCCTGACGAACACTCGGGATAGATCTTTCCAAGTGTAAATGCTGCTAGGAGCTAACTGATTCAACCAGGCCCTGGCCGAACCCTCCAACATGAGTGGTAGGTGTTTCATGGCCACCTCATCATTGCCACCGCCAATCTGTACAACCACTCGGTAGTCTTCGAGCCAGGTTTCGGGCTTGGACTCACCAGTGAACTTACTTACCCCAGTCGCCAACCTGAAGTTGGGAGGAATCACCGCGGCTCTGATGGCTCTGCTAAAACATTCTGGGCCTGAAACCTGGACTTGGCTGCTAGTGGGCGCATCTCTGTCGTGGCCTTCTCGATGAGCTCTATTCCGGTCGACCAAACCTTGCACGATGATGTATCTCGCGTCAAAGCTTGGCTCCCTGGGGTTGACCGGAGCTCTCCGCCCAACACTGAGCTGGCGCCTGTCATCTTGCTGCCGAGGGGCGTAAGACCCAACCCTTGGGGGAGGAGCGGGCACTCGACGCCGATCATCATGATCGAAACGGTCATCATACTGGTCACGTCGACCTCCACGTCCCTCACGCCGCAGAGGCGATCTTGGGCTATGAGCCGACTGGACTGTATTCGCAGCGATGGATCGACTGTGAATCCTATTGCATGACTGTGACACAGCTAAATTCTGATCTCCTGCTGCCCGGAGCAAACCTCGGATCTGCATCAAGCCTCTGCCAGCCTCCGACTGAGAGGGCTGAATTGACTCTGCTATACAGGCTGCAGCTGCTAGATTCTGAATCGGGGTTCGATATACCTGAGTTGGTTGCGGAAAGAGTTGACGTCGACTGGAGTCGGGTACTCGTTGCCGCGCGTGTTCGTCGAGTGCTTGCTGGAGGTTCTCCAGTCGAGTGCGTTCAGCCAAGTTGGCCAAACGCGCCTCCTCCAAGGCACGAGCCTCGGGATTTTCTCCTGCGATGGGAGTATGCAGAGCATCCATGTTCCGGCGGCGAAGATCTTCCCTTTGCAGAGAAGTGAGTAGGTCGGGTTGATATTCCTCGTGGACTTGAGCGGGGTCGCCTCCGCCGTCCATCCCATCAGTGCGGAAGAAGCCGGGAGGACTACGAGGCCCATTGACCATCAGAACCTCCGTCGCTGGATCACTGCTGTCGCACTCGGATGCAGTCTCTACGGAGCCAGTCAACAGATCGAACATGCCGTAGAGAGATTCGTCGGGCTCGATTGCCGCGACTTGGGGTAGTGGCCGATTGGCGAGCCACTGCGTGTCTCACCCACCGCTGGAGCCTCGACCGACTAGAGCGCTTGCGCTGGCGGGAGACAGGGAGGGAGGACGACACAGGAGTCGACCGATACGGAGCCGACGGTTGCCGCAGCAGGACGCCGCAGACACATGCACGAAAGTGCGTCGCCCCACGGACGGGAAGCGCGTCGATGTCGAGCGGAGCCTCCTGGAGCCAAGCGGAGTCGTCGACGATGAACGTGAGCGCGCCGAGACGGATCTCGCGGCCCTCGACCAGAACTCCGCCAGAAACCATGATGAAGGCAATCGGAACAAATGCAACTTCTCCAATAAGTCGCTAAGACACCTGCCCCATGGTGGGCGCCAACTGTCGTGGTACTAAGACTGACAGTAGAATAGGGGGTAGGTATGGGGAGGCAAGATCCTAGCTATGGAGTAGTTGTATACGCAAGAGATTTACGAGTTCAGGCCCTTCTCGGAGGAAGTAACAGCCCTACGGCTCGGAGCCCGGAGGCGGTCGACTGGATTATATGCGTATGAGTTACAGGGGTGCGAACCCTTCTGCCAGTGGAGGGGGGTGGCTTATATAGTGTCTGCCAGGACCCCAGCCAGCCCACGCAGCGGAGGGTTTAAAGTACATTAAGGCCAGGCGTTACTGGTAATGCCTTACATAAAGTGTCATCATGGCCATAAAGACTACTTAATTACAGACCGTTTGGATATAGAGTGGCTCTTGATCTCCTAGTGGTTGAGTGAGTCTTCATGGTCGAGTGTCTTCGAGTCCGTCGAGTGGAATTCCTCTTGGTCGACTGGAAGGCGACTTCTCATAAAGATGTCCTTGGGTAGGGTACCTTGTACAGGTCCATGACCCTACCCTAGGTACATGACTTCGTCAGTTCCCGCGTCAGGAGAGGCGGCGCGGCGCATACCACATGAGGTCGACGCGCGGTGACGGTCGAGTTGACCGCGGGCCGCGGCACCACAGCCCGAAGGGGCGAGCAACGACGGCAGGCAGGTCTGGGCGACGGTGGGAAGACCTCAGGGTGGCAGCGGGGACCGCGGGCCGTGGCGCTACAATCTGAAGGGGTGCGCAGCAGCGGAGCGCAGGCCGGTGCAACCGCGGGGACGGCCTCGAGGCGGCAGCGGGGACCACGTTTCGCGGCACTATGGCCCGAAGGGGCGACGCAACTGCGACGCACGAGTCGATGCAGCCGCGAGGAGAACCACAGGGTGGCGTTGGTCGATCGGTGGAGGGGTGCGCTGAACTCGGGGATGATCTTCACGGGACATGCGGAGGCACGCACAACCGACAGGCCAGGTCGGTCGCATGGTATAGATGAGGCGGATCGCGGCGACGAGCGGGTGATCAAGACGATCGCGCGCGAGGTCGGGGACGCCCCTCGGTGGAGGCGGAGTGGCGACGGAGTCCAAGATGAGGCTGACGATGGCGAACGGTGTGGGATGTCGTGCGGACGAGCGCGTCAGCACCGACATCCGGGCTGCCAAAGCAGCGCCGGCCCCCGGGCAGCGAGGCCCGAGCGACCAACGAAGCAGCGACGCCTGAGCTCGAGGCAGCCGACGAGCCTGACGCAGCCGGGGACGAGGCCGGCGAGGCACACCGTAGGGCCGCCATGAAGACGCGGCGGAGGCGGATGGCTATGGACGGCGTGGATCGACGGGCGGGCCGCTGCGCGAACGGCGGCTGTGATGGGCCGCCACATCTCGCGAGGCCGCGGGGTTGGGGCGATGCAGGAGTCCGGTCGGAGCAGGGCGGCGACGGCCGGTGCAGTGCGACGGGCTGGCCGACGCGCGGACGGCGGCTGGCCCTGACGGGCTGCCTCGACACGCGTGACCGCCGGGTCAAAGGAGAGGCCGGTCGGTCGCGCTGGGGTCGAAGTAGTGGCGTGTTGGTGTCGACAGCGGCGGCGGGCGACGCAAACCGATCAAGTATAGATCGAAAAAACAAAAATAAAATGTCGATCAAAAGGACCGACGAGAGAGAGAAAAAACCCGGAGTAAGGGCTCGGAAAAAAGACTCTAGGGCAGCCAGTCAACATGACCGGCAGACGAACCCTAGGTACGGGCGACGCGGCCCCCGGCGATGGTCATGGAGGCCGACCACCTCGGAGATGGCGCGCGGGGCGGCGACTAAGGTTTGGATCGGTTAGACTGATACCATGTTAGAAAAGATAAAGAGGGATCGACGAAATATGATGGATGTATTATTGAGCCTCGAGGGCGAGTATATATTGAATACAAGATTTGAAGGGCAAGACGCCTCTCCTGAAGATAAGGTAAAAGACGGATTACAAATTCTAGACTACCAAACACATTTAGCCCAAATATATCTCTAACACCTCCTCGACCCCACAAACCATTTTGATCGATGGTGATTTGGTCTAGGATGTTGCTTTGCAAGTTGCATGCATGCAGTGCAACAACTAACGTATGGTGACTGTATGTATTTAATCTCTAGGTCGCACTTTGGTGAATGCTAATCAACCCTTGGGAATTATGCGTGCGAGAATGTACATCTTTATTATAATACGGTAACGCATGTCTCATCATCAGGTGCAACGCTCATCTTGAAATCATGCGGTGAGCGAGCAACCAACCAGCCGATCGGTTGAGCACCAAAAAATCATCATCATCATCATGAAAGAGGAAAACTAATCTGAAAGTTCACAGGAGCTGTTGCAAACACTCATTGTGCTGCATCATTAGCATTTTTCCTTTTCTTTTGGGGCCTCAGCGGAAGCCCGGGCTGCACGACTGCGCCATGCATGATGATGGGTTACATCGCCTGTTAGGCTGTCGGAATGTATTATTTTTTCTGAATGAATGTATTTGTCTTTGCGGTCCTGACTGTGTTTGCTCCGTTTGGGACAGTGATTAAAGAGGGGGCTCACCCTGGTACGGGTACGGATGCAACCATCTTGCATGAATTTGGAACGTGTGTGGTGATCAATCCACGTCCGGAACTTATTTATGACTAACTTTGTTTGCAGATTAAGATGTGAGTCCACCCTATTCTATTAGCCTCTAGACATTAGGTGTGGTGTGGAGGCGATCGAAAGCGTGGGGCCAAAGTTGATACGCACTGTTGATACGTACTCCTTCCGTTTCGAATTACTTGTCATAGAAATAGATGTATCTAGATCTAAAAAAATGTCTAGATACATCCATTTCTACGACAAGTAATTCCAAACGGAGGGAGTACATGTGAGATGATGAGCCTGCCATCGTACATGGACAAAAGAAAACTTACATGTATGTGAGTATATATTTGAATAGCACTAATTACTGAAAGAATTGCGGAGTTGCACACCACCTCACGCATGCACTCACATATCTATCACACTGCTACTTAAGACATGAGTTGTGAAGAGTTAATTTTGAGATAGTCACTCTTCCCAAAAATAAAAATAGAAATTGAGACAGTCACCATGTACATACATCTCGTTATAGATGGGAACATCGCCGCCCGCCCGCCCCCTGAAAAAGCATGCTCCTTCTGTCCCAAATTACTTGTTTTAGATGTATTTAGATACAGATGTATCTAGAAACGTTTTAATTTGGGACGAAGGTCGTATAATTTTGGTATCACACATGGTGTTTGATCCATGGTAGACCAGAAGCACAATTACCCAACAACCTAGCCAACCAAGGTAGTTCTCGATCGGTTGGTTGGATTGGAACTGGCATGTGATCGGCCTTGGCTCACATGTGGGCCCTTTGCTCTCTAATCTTATGGTGAACAATCACGCACCGTTTGATTGGGAGGAGGAATAGGTGGAAAAGCGACGCGTTATCGGGAGGAGGAGGAAGATAGATGAGAAAAGAGGGAGAGTGGAAGGTGGAAAGGATGACACTGAGTAATTCACACGGCTGGTAAAATCGATACTTCAAGCTCCAAGGCTTGAGGGATGGTCTGATGGGTGGTATTGGATTGAGACAAGCAATCAAAGGTCGAGTCTTGTATTCTTATTGGCGGTTTAGGGCTTAGGGCCTAGCGTTTAGGGTTTAAGGATTAAGTTAGTATATGAAACTTGTTGAATTTAACCATCGTTTTATCAACTTTTGATGGTTGAAACTTGTTTAAGTTATTAAAACTTGTCAAAACGTAATCAAGAGCACTCTTGTTTGAAAGACCTCATCGCAAGGAAGACGAATATGCAAATGAAACACAAATTGGTATTTCGGTTCAAATGATTTTAAATCTGGAATTCAAAAGAGAAAACACGTGAGGTGAGGTGCATGGTTGGAGCATGCATTTTCTATCAAAAGCTGCCATGCATGAATCCCATAACGATAATTAAGAACTACCACAGCACCCCAAAAATGCATGCGCGTAACCTCGTGCCACAAATCCTCCCCAGGGTCAAGTTACTTTCCGCTGCTAGTGTCTCGATATCACTCATCCTTGTCATTTCGTCACCTCGGAGGCTCCGGAGCCGAGCGCGCCACTCGCGGCGAAAGCCAACACGACGACGGCACCACTGTTTTGCCTTTCGTCGACGATGGCACGCTGCTCAAGCGCGCGGCTGAAACGCAACGCGACGCCGCTGTCTGTCAACAGTGTAATATTCGGTTGGCTCGGCTACCCTGTCAGTGGCCATTAATCAACCGCCGTGCAGTTCTGTTGGACGTCCAGTTGCCATCCCAAGGCGACTCGACTGGCTGTAGCACGAGATGCCGATCGATGTGCGGGCATCTCGAAGGAGTGAGCAGCGACGCGACGCGACGCGACAGGAAACTGCATTCCGGTGTGCGCTGCGCCTGCTCTCCTCGCGACCGAAATCACTGTTATGACCTTTTCGGTAATCTTAGCCACAAAGTAAACTCAACATGAAAGTATTTCATGATCTGACCCTTTTAGCAACGCCACAGCCCGTGACGTTTTCTCTCCATATAGAAATGCCGAGATAGCTCACGTTTCAGCTCCACATTCAAATGCCGAGCTAGCTCGCGTTTTTGCTCCACATGTAAACGCCATGATAGCTGGCGTTGCTGTCCAAGCGAAAACGCCATGAGCTTTGGCGTTTCTAGCTGAAACTCTTAGTGCATGCATGCAGATAGTATTCTTCTAATAGCGCTCTAATCATTAGTAGGCTTTCTGCATGCTAGCTTAGGAGACCGTGGGAGTACTACATTTATTTTAAGTGCTCACGGACCCTTACATGCATGCATAGAAGCATGGCATGCATACATTGTCTACTCGTTGCGTCAGTGCATGTAGCCTGCAGTACTAGCTCATGGTTAGCTGCATTTTCTTTAACCACAGGCCGGCTAGCTCTTGTACTATACTGTACTATTAGTACCATATAAGACAGTAGATATTCTTGCATGAGGTGATTTAGCTTTGCTGAGCTGCATGGGTGACGATCCTAGCTCTTGGATAGGAGTAGGTAGGTGTCATTTATTTGGGATAGAAACGTATGCATGCATAGGACACAGTAAACTTTCCAAGCTACCAGCTAGAAACGCCAAAGCTCATGGCGTTTCCGCCTGGGCAGCAACGCCAGCTATAATGGCGTTTACATGTGGAGCAAAAACGCGAGCTAGCTCGGCGTTTGAATGTGGAGCTGAAGCGCGAGCTATCTCGGCGTTTCTATATGGAGAAGAAACGCCACGGATTGTGTCGTTGCTAAAAAGGTCAGATCGTGAAATACTTTCATGTCAAGTTCACTTTGTGGCAAAGATTGCTGAAGAGGTCAGAACAGTGATTTTGGCCTCTCCTCGCTCGCTTTCGGCCACGAGTGCGCTGCCGGGCTCGCTCACAACTTCACCGTGCGCCTCCACTGGTGCGTTCGTGGTACTGTGCGTGTGTGTATATGGGCGGTGGTGTTAGAAAGGTAGAGGATGGGGATGGAGGGATGTTTTGCGTAGGTTCTTTCTGTGATGTGATGAGCGATGAGCGGCTGTCGTTTGACGCGAGGCCTGCTTAACCGTAGTGGAGGATTGGAGAAGATCAGTAACCGCACGAGGGTCTGTCGCTCGGGTTGTGGAATGGTAGCAAAGTCTACTTCGTCTCATCTGACTTTGTAAGCTAGAGTTACGATCAGAATGGCCGCCTAGAGGATATGCTTGCTCCAGCCTTCAGGAGTCAACGATGTCTTTTTTCTTAATTAGTGGGAAGTGGAAAGGTGCCAATTATAATCTATCAATTGTTAGATTATGTTATCAGATATGTGTAACGTGGTCGAGCGCTCTTAGACGTTTGACCCGTAGACGTGTGAGATACCTGGAAACCGGGGACAATACCCCTGGTGAGACAACCTGCCCCCTTTCAGCGTTCGATCGCCGACCCATACTAGCAGATCACCTCAAAGACATGGGCGCTGTTGCGCGTCATGGTTTTTTCTTGGCTCGCCATTCAGGACCGATTCCAGACTGTTGATCGTCTCGGCCGTTGGGGTCTTCCGCATGAGGAGGTTTGTTAGTTGTGCGACCAGATACCTGAGGATCTCCAGCACCTCATCATCAGTTGTCTTTCACTCGCCAGGTTTGGCATGAGGTGTTGTCCTGGTGCTGCTTCACAGTTGCCTTACCATCACCGACAATGATCCTCGTTGACTAGTGGGCCACGTCCTACTCTCTAGCCCCCAGCACACATCACCGAGGGCTCTCCTCCATCATACTCCTCACCGCCTTAAGTTCTATGAAAACACCGCTGCAGTTGCATCTTCGATGGGTTGCGACTGTCTGTTTAGTGCTGAAATTTTGTCTATTTGGGCCTAGCCCAATAGCAGTTTCAGAAATTTCTAATAAATCCTAGAGGTCCACGCAGCCCATTCGTGAAGGCAAGAGGTGGAACTAAAGTTTAGTCTCACATTGCTAGTTTAGAGGGAGTTGGACCTCTTTATAAGGGAGGCTCCTTTCCCACTTGTATGAGCATGAGAACAAGAGGGACATCCACGCGCGCTCCTCCTCCACCGCCCGCCTCGCCTCGACGCGGATTGCTGGAATGAGCCGATGTCTAAATTTTTGCCACACACTACGGGTATACGAAAGGTCACTCGAGAGCTGGAAAGTTTTTGCTGTAGTGGATATTGAATACGAACGATGCACCCTTCGGCTACTTCAATTGCATGCTATCGGACAAGTTTGTTGCCGGGGGTATCATCACTAAGCTTCCTCCTTCATGGAGGAACTTTGCTACCTTACTGAAGCATAAGAGACAGGAGTTTTCCGCTTCGGATCTCATTGGCACTCTTGATGTGGAAGAAAAGGCGAGAGCAAAGGACACACGTGCTTGAGGTATTGAGGGAGGATCTAGTGCCAATCTGGTACAGAAGAAGAACTTCCAGCCCCACAAGTTCAAGAACAAGGGCAAGTTTGATGGTAAAGCAAAGTTTGATGAGAAGAACAAGGCTGTGCAACACACGAACTTCAAGAAGAAGAATGACAAGAAGAAAGGTGTTTGTCATGTGTGTGGGGATCCTGATCATTGGGCTCCAAGTTGCCCTTATCTCTATGACAAGCGTCATCCTGGGAAAGGCGGCAAGACCGCTAATGTTGTCATTGGAGACACTGACATGAAGGATGTTGGGTATGGTATGTTTCCCACTATTCTTTCATTATGTCATTATCCTGATTGGTTGATTGACACGGGTGCTAATGTGCATGTATGCGGTGATATTTCCATGTTTTCGTCTTATCAGACCGCAGGGACTTCAACCGTGCTGATGGGCAACAGTTCAAGTGCTTCTGTTTGTGGTGTTGGCATGGTCGATCTGAAGTTTACTTCGGGGAAGATTGTGCGGCTGAAGAACGTGCATTATGTCCCCTCTGTCAATAAAAATCTTGTTAGCGGATCTCTTCTGTGCAGAGATGGCTACAAGCTTGTCTTTGAGTCGAATAAATTTGTAATTTCCAAGTATGGAACCTTTGTTGATAAAGGCTATGAGTCAGGAGGCCTGTTTCGTTTATCTTTATCAGACGTTTGCAATAAAGTTGTTAATCATATTTGCAACAATAGTGAATCAAATGTGTGACATTCACGTCTTTGTCATGTTAACTTTGGTTGCATGTTGCGACTAGCGAAGTTGAACTTAATCCCTAGTTTCACCACCGTCAAGGGATCCAAGTGTCAAGTGTGTGTGCAATCTAAGCAACGTCGTAAGTCTCACGTGACTGCGGAAAAGAGAAATCTTGCACCACTAGAACTTATACATTCAGATCTATGTGAAATGAATGGTGTTTTGACAAAAGGTGGAAAGAAATATTTCATGACGTTAATTGATGACTCCACTAGATACTGTCATGTGTATCTTCTGAAATCTAAGGATGAGGCTTTGAACTATTTCAAGATCTATAAAGCTGAAGCGGAAAACCAACTTGATCGAAAGATCAAGAGGCTTAGGTCCGATCGTGGTGGAGAGTATTTCTCAAATGAATTTGATTCCTTTTGTGCGGAACATGGTATAATCCATGAGAGGACGCCTCCCTATTCACCTCAGTCAAATGGGGTGGCCGAAAGGAAGAACCGTACTCTAACTAATTTGGTTAACGCCATGTTAGACATGTCGGGTCTCTCCAAGGCATGGTGGGGGGAGGCGATATTGATAGCATATCATGTCCTAAACCGAGTTCCCACAAAGAACAAAGAGATAACTCCATTCGAGGAATGGGAGAAGAAAAGGTTAAAGCTCTCTTATCTACGAACCTGGGGTTGTTTGGCGAAAGTCAATGTGCCAATTCCAAAGAAGCGGAAGCTGGGACCAAAAACTGTGGATTGTGTTTTCCTGGGATATGCTTTTCATAGCATTGGTTATAGATTCTTGGTTATAAAATCTGAGGTACCTGACATGCATGTCGGTACGATCATGGAGTCGAATGACGCGACTTTCTTTGAAGATATCTTTCCCATGAAGGATATGGCTACCTCATCTAATCAGAAGATGCCTAGTTCATCGAATCAGGAACCAGTTACAATTACTGAACCTGCCATTTCGATGGAACACTTTGAAAGTCATGTAGAGGAAAACAATGAAGCTCCTACTAGGAGCAAGAGACAGAGGACTGCAAAGTCTTTTGGTGATGATTTTCTTGTGTATCTCATAGATGACACTCCCAGTTCTATTTCAAAGGCCTATGCATCTGAAGATGCTGACTACTGGAAGGAAGCAGTTCGTAGCGAGATGGTTTCCATCTTGGCGAATGAAACTTGGGAGATAACTGATCGTCCTTATGGGTGCAAACCTATAGGATGCAAATGGGTATTCAAGAAGAAGCTTAGGCCTGATGGTACTATTGAAAAGTACAAGGCTCGGCTCGTGGCTAAGGGTTATACCCAAAAGGAAGGTGAAGACTTCTTTGATACTTACTCACCTGTGGCTCGACTGACCACTATTCGAGTTCTACTTTTACTAGCTGCCTCACATGGTCTTCTCGTTCATCAAATGGATGTTAAGACTGCTTTCCTAAATGGAGAGTTGGACGAGGAAATTTATATGGAACAACCAGATGGGTTTGTAATAGATGGTCAGGAAGGGAAAGTGTGCAAGTTGTTGAAGTCTTTGTATGGACTCAAGCAAGCACCCAAACAGTGGCATGAGAAGTTCGAAAGAACTTTAATAGCTGCAGGCTTTGCTGTGAACGAAGCTGACAAATGTGTGTACTATCGCCATGGTGGGGGCAAGGGAGTTATGCTTTGCTTGTATGTTGATGACATACTGATTTTCGGAACAAATCTGAATGTTATTAAGGAGGTCAAGGATTTTCTATCTCGCTGTTTTGAGATGAAGGATTTAGGAGTGGCTGATGTCATTCTGAACATCAAGTTGTTGAGAGATGATGATGGTGGGATTACATTGCTTCAATCTCACTATGTGGAAAAGATCTTGAGTCGCTTTGGCTATAGTAACTGCAAGCCCTCTCCAACACCATATGATGCTAGCGTGCTGCTTCGAAAGAATCGAAGAATTGCTAGAGATCCATTGAAGTATTCTCAGATTATTGGATCGCTTATGTACTTAGCCAATGCTACAAGACCTGACATCTCTTTTGCTGTTAGCAAACTGAGTCGGTTTGTTTCAAAACCAGGAGATGTGCATTGGAAAGCTCTAGAGAGAGTTTTGCGTTATTTGAAAGGCACTACGAATTATGGAATTCACTACACCGGGCACCCAAAGGTGCTTGAAGGGTATAGTGACTCAAACTGGATCTCAGATGCTGATGAGATAAAGGCCACGAGCGGATATGTATTCACTCATGGAGGTGGCGCTGTTTCTTAGAAGTCTTGCAAGCAGACCATCTTAACGAGGTCAACAATGGAAGCAGAACTCACAACACTAGATACAGCTACGGTCGAAGAAGATTGGCTTCGTCGGCTCTTAAATGACTTGCCGATAGTTGAGAAACCTGTACCGGGTATCCTTATGAACTGTGACAATCAAACTGTGATCACTAAAATGAGCAGCTCAAAGGATAACATGAAGTCATCAAGACACGTTCAGAGAAGGTTAAAGTCTGTTAGAAAAATGAAAAACTCCAGAGTTATTGCATTGGATTATATCCAAACGTCTAAAAATTTGGCAGATCCTTTCACTAAGGGTCTATCACGTAATGTGATAGATAATGCATCGAGGGAGATGGGTATGAGACCCACAATATGAGTTATTCACAGTGGTAACCTATTCTTCGTGATCGGAGATCCTGTGAATTAGATGTGAAAGACAAGCTGTTGGTCAACTGGGAGGAGAGTACCCTTACTATTAAAAATACCACTCCATGAAGATGCAATACTTTCCTAATCTGCATGGCAGGTTGATGTATATCTTAATGTGTTCTAAGTGGCTCTTTAAAGCAGAGATGTTGTCCTGCAGAACATCCTTTGAAGAACGCACCTATATGAGTCTGATTGTTAAACATCACAATCTATGAGAGTAGGGTTCTCTCTAGTAAACTCATGAAAGGTCTCGGAGTATGACACATAAGCTCCACCCGCGGGGAAGACCCACGGTAGCCACGTATCAGTCAAGGCTTTGTGTGAAGCTAGATTCACAGAAAACTTGCAGTTCAAGGCCCAGTCCACTGTTCAAGTTGCTTACTAGTGTAGCATAGAGTTCTAGGTGGAAGTTCAACTTAACAGTCTCCACTGCAGTACCGGTATATAAAACAGTATTTTGGAACCAAAGGCAAATTTTGTGTGCCTCTCGGATCTGGTGGGGGATTGCTGGAATTTTGTTTATTTGGGCCTAGTCCAATAGCAGTTTCAGAAATTCCTAATAAATCCTAGAGGCCCACGCAGTCCATTCGTGCAAGGCAAGAGGTGGAACTAAAATTTAGTCCCACATTGCTAGTTTAGAGGGAGTTGGACCTCTTTATAAGGGAGGCTCCTTCCCCACTTGTATGAGCATGAGAACAAGAGGGACATCCACGCGCGCTCCTCCTCCGCCGCCTGGCTCGCCACGCCACGCCACGCCTCGCCTCGTCACAACGCGCCGCGCCGCGGATTGCAGGAATGAGTCGAGCCGATGTCTAAATTTTTGCCACGCACTACGGGTATACGAAAGGTCACTCGGGAGCTGGAAAGTTTTTGCTGTAGTGGATATTGAATACGAACGCTGCACCCTTCGGCTGCTGACTGTTCGTTTCGTCTCTCGCGTTCCCTTCAGCTCCCGGCACAGCCTCTCGCCTCCTTCTCTTGCGCCTATAAAAGGGAGGTCGTTCCTCTCAGAGAGACGCACCAGAACTACTTCTCCCTCTCGCCACCGGTTCCTGAGCACTGCGCTGCTACTACGATCTTCCCCATCCCGGCTTGCGGCGTGCACCGCAGGTCGGGACAGTAGGCCTCTGAAACCGCACCTTTTGAGTCCTGTACGGGAGAAGGGTGATAAGGTTTTTGGGGAGCGCTCTGCGCGACTACTGAATTCTTCGTCACGGACGCCCCGGACTCCGACGACTACTTCCCCGACGTCGACAACCTCCTCGACGACATGGAGGACACCGACCCCAAGTCCAGTGCCTCTGCTCCTGCTGCTGTCTCGTACATGTTCTTATCTTTCCTGTTAGAAGTCCTGCAACAGTTCCTTGTTCTAATGTTTGCCCTAGACGTGTTAGGCTCTACTTCATATAAGCATCTTGATCTACTATCTGCTCTAGAGATGATCGGTTGTAGCTCATATATGCAGATATTATTTACCTTGTCTTTGTCAAATCGCATGGTTTGTTTTATCACTGCTATACTAGTCATGTTTTATCTAGTATTTCTGTTAATAAAATCATTCGGTAAATTGCTCATATTTCCAACATTTAGCACCTCGTTCATGCAATCCAGGAGGACGCTCGGCAATGGCCAGGGCGGGCACGGCCTTTGTGTTTCTGCAGGTGAGCAACCCATGTTTCCTGCTCCAGTCTTCACCTTCATGCCGACTCACGTACATGCACTGGTGTAATCGTCCTTGTACTATTTTGACTCTTCTATCAATGAAATGATACACAATCTTTGAGTATCCACGAAGAAAAAAACTCAGGCGGGCTAGATATTGAACTATTTCCACGTCTTTGTATTATCCATCCGACTGAGCCAGAGCCACCAAGAACGCAAAGCTAAGTTGAGTAGCTTCAGATTCGGGCTTCTTCTATTCATGAGATTTTCTAAACGGATGATGGAAGTGGTATGTCCTCTTGTATTTTATAGGATTAGAAAACTGCAAGAATTTGGATCAACAAGTGTTTGATACTGCATAAATAACAACGCAGTTCTAACATGAGGTTGGCGTGGATAAAAACAATTCCTCAAAAATAGAGTGCAAGAATCCTTTGCAAAAAAAATATCTAAGGATTGAAATCCTACAAATCGAACGAGCTCCATAGGAAAGGAAAAATTCCTAAGAATCTAAAGCCTCTGAAAAACCCTATGAATCTCCTTTGAGTCAAAGGAGCCCTTGGTATGAAGAAAGCACAAAGCATCTCACCTCATTGGTCTCCGCCTCTCCGGGCCTCCGAACATCGCCGACACTACCTCGATGGAGCTGACACTATCACTTTATTTATCAAGACGATGGCGGCTTTATGGTCTACATGAGAAATTAAAAACAACAACTTTGTGCATGTATTGTACAACTACTCACTTGTAAAGCAAAGATGTAAAAGGTGACCCAAAATTTGAGCATGACATTGACTTGTTTTACAGCCATATAAAGCATCAGGTTGTAACAAGTCAAATGTACAAACATCACACAATATGAAGCAATTGGGAGGGGAGCTAGGTGTATGTTGATTGGCAGGGGCATTTTGAGAAATATGAAATGAAATACAAGCGAAAATAGACCTGGGGATATTTCAAGGAATTGAAAACTTAGAGTCGCAAGTCAGTTTTTGGAAAATTTTGATTTCACAAAGCTGACAGTAGAACCCCATTACTCAAGGAGGCCTGAACGTGTATGTATGCCTTTTGTTTGCTTGGTCTAATATTTCCCGGGATGATTCCTGCAAGGCTGACTCCATTAGTAAATGCATCTTTTAACCATTTCTTCATTCGAAAACATAATATGTTAAATGAGCACATTACTTGTAAGGAATGTATGCAACCACAAGGCCTTACAACAGTGAACACAGCCACATGACATATATCTTCATAAATCATAACCAAGCCGACAGCAATAACATACACAAAAGTGCTTGCTGACCTCTGTACTACACGAGCTCACATAAGCCAACACAAGGATGGTTGCTCAATATAACCACTTGCACCCTCCAGAAAGGGACCGGGGCAACGCCAAAACCAGCATCGGTTCTAGCTCTGGTATTCCTCTGTGACCAAGGAAACTCATCTCTGGTCTTCTTAGGGGATGATGAAGAACAAGACGCCTCTGATAGAATCTTTGCAAACTCGTCATCACTTTCACGATCGAAGTATATGAAGTCAGATTCGAGCATTCCACCTAGATCAGCTCCCCACTTATAGTGTACCGGAAAGCCATACTGAGCGTTATCACCCGTGAAATACACATTCTCACCACAAGATGGATGTGCAATCTTACATGAAGTACGATCACAAATGATGCAGCGAACTGTATACAAACCAAAATATGAGATGCTCATAAAGATGATGCATGCATGCATACATACATACATGTCAAAATTAAAATCAAATTATAATCCCTCTGCAACTGTATTGAAGTGACAATAGTTAATTCAAGAGTTAGACCAAACAACCGGAAATCCAGAATAGTATACCTCCTTTTAATTATTATTTTTCGAATGTTGACAGGAGAGCTGCTAAATTCATTGATCACAAGAATTCATTACAAAAACACCCCCAAAGGAGGAATGCATCGCATAAAGGCCAGTGCCAAAAAAGAAGAACGAAAAACGGACTGCTCAGTTTATTGTGGAAAACTGGGCAAAAACCATAGCAACGCCTAGCTAGACTAGACCTAAAGCACCACAATACATACAATGTGCCGGAAAGCGAATACCTCCTTTTAATTATGACCACCCAGAAGAGTAACATTTTTCAAAATGTAATTATGTGTGGAGAACTGCAAATTTACATGTAACTATTTCTCGTCTCAGTATGTTTAAGTCTGAAAATAAAATAAGTAAATTTGCGCTACTGAACATATTATTCACATATTCCCCTAATGATATGCTTTTCATATGGAAGTACAGTATTCTACACCATATTTGATGATGTGTATTATGCACATTTGTTGACTCTTCAACTCTACTATCAACTAGCTCCAGAATTCGGCAAAGAAGAGTGCCCACGATCTGGTAGAATCATTTTGGACATCCGTGCTCACCAGGAAGTTTACATGATAGCAAGTTGAGTAGAGGTGATATCTGGCTGTCGTCACTCCACAAACAATACCAAGACTGTATAAGTGTCCCTAAAGCAAGCAATGAGGTGGGAAGTTAACCAGGCTTGTAACGACAACCGATGACGGCAACTAATTTACAGGTAAAAAGTACCTACCTATTATATTACTAAAACAATATAACAGAAAAAAGAAGCTACCACGTTCATTCACATAGGCTAGAATTATTTAAGCCGTTAGATCCCAACAATAGAACCAAAGTATGAAAAATGTAAGAGAAAACAAGATATTATTACGGAAGTCCATGATTTTGCATGGCGGGCCATTTATCATACGCCAATGTCCTTACCAAAGTTCTCATACATCTTACAAAATTATTTATTTCAAATATGATCATGTATAATCAAATTAGATAAACATTCGCATATACTAACGCAAATTATCTCATCAAAAAGCAAACTAAAATTCATATTTGCATGATCAATTTCGACTACGAGCTTTTCCATAATTCTAATGTCTATCTAATAACATTTCAAATATATCATATACAAAAAAAGTGACAAATCAAGCCATGTAAATGTGTGATTGCGCGGGACACCGTGCTAGTTTAATACCTTATCGCGGCCATAGTCGAGTAGTAAGCTTTCCAACTTTGTGCGAACATAATCCTACTGAGACTTGAAGGTCTCCCTCCTAGCGGACAGTGTGTCTCCAAGGCAGATTGGCCCAGATCAGGAGCCATACTTTGCACTGCTGCTGCCGCAACGCATGTTGTTCCGTTGGTCACCATCTTTTTTTGAACCGGGCATAACCCCTTTCCATTACTCAACATAACGGAAGTACAATAGTTCATAGCCCATCCAGGAAACTAAGAAAGGGGAAAGCGAGTTCAAAGCATCACTGGAAAACCCACAATAAGCACCCATCATCGGGCAGTTCATCGCGGGGCGAAAACCCAGTGACACCATATCAACTACACGAAACTACCAGATCGACAAGCTATCCAAAGCAACAGTCTAAGAGAGGCCACGACAAGTGCTCACGCAGGAGCACAGATCCACCCACACAGCCAACCTAACTACTCCAAAAGCAACAGGACAAGTCAGCATGTCCCAGGCAAAGAAGAGAAAGGCCACATCATGGCTGAAAAGCGCCCATCAAGTTCTTCAGTTCATCCCTCCCGGAGCCGCGCAGATACGCATCATGTTCGTTGTGTTGATCCTCAACATCTTCGCTCCACGCTCCATTACCTCACGTTCTTCTCCCATCATCAGACCTGACCAATAAATAAGATAACCACACGCAGCATAGATTACATCAAAGGAGATCCCATATTCTTGAATTCAAAGGTGGCTCTGTTACGACTATTGCACATAGCCCAACAAAGAGCAGCTAGGCCAAAAGTATAGAACTTCTCCCCATCTGGAAGAAACGTATAACACCAGGAAAAATATTGCCATATGTTGTTCGGACACAAGTCCGTTCCCAGAACACATCCAACAGTTCTTCACATGACTCTTGCCACAGGGCATGTGAAGAACAAGTGCTGGGAGGTTTCTTTGTTAGCCGCACCAAAGTATCATCAGAGAGAACATTGCCCAGACCTATGTCAGATATAATGGAGCGCAAGCGAACAAGTTTAGCTGGGGTCAGTGAATTGAGGAAATCCCCAAAGGCAGCAGGCTGTGGGTGTTTGGCAACCACTGCCGCAAAAGCTAAGTTGAAGAATATCTTCTTTGGGCCCTGCAACATGTATGAGAGATTGAAGCGATGTTGGCAGAGCAGTACCACTGCTTCTTGCGCCGAGATTGAGTAAGTATAGTGGACAAAGGCAACCAAGCCGTCGAGCGAACGAGTTTCAACACGGGTCATGGAGCGAGCATCGAGAATGTCAGCTGCTCCAATCTGATTGGCGACATCTGTTGGAAATATGCCCTAGAGGCAATAATAAAAGTATTATTATATTTCATTGTTCATGATAATTGTCTTTTATTCATGCTATAACTGTATTATCCAGAAATCGTAATACACGTGTGAATACATAGACCTCAATATGTCCCTAGTGAGCCTCTAGTTGACTAGCTCGTTGTGATCAACAGATAGTCATGATTTCCTGGCTATGGACATTGGATGTCGTTGATAACGGGATCACATCATTAGGAGAATGATGTGATGGACAAGACCCAATCCTAAGCATAGCACAAAGGTCATTTAGTTCGTTTACTAGAGCTTTGCCAATGTTAAGTATCTCTTCCTTAGACCATGAGATCGTGTAACTCCCGGATACCGTAGGAGTGCCTTGGGTGTATCAAACGTCACAACGTAACTGGGTGACTATAAAGGTGCATTACAGGTATCTCCGAAAGTAGCTGTTGGGTTGACACGGATCGAGACTGGGATTTGTCACTCCGTATGACGGAGAGGTATCTCTGGGCCCACTCGGTAATGCATCATCATAATGAGCTCAAGGTGACCAAAGTGTTGGCCACGAGATCATGCATTACGGTACGAGTAAAGTGACTTGCCGGTAACGAGACTGAACAAGGTATTGGGATACCAACGATCGAGTCTCGGGCAAGTAACGTACCGATTGACAAAGGGAAATGTATACAGGGTTTGATCGAATCCTCGACATCGTGGTTCATCCGATGACAACATCGAGAAGCATGTGGGAGCCAACATGGGTATCCAGATCCCGCTGTTGGTTATTGACCGGAGAACGTCTCGGTCATGTCTACATGTCTCCCGAACCCGTAGGGTCTACACACTTAAGGTTTGATGACGCTAGGGTTATAAAGGAAGTTTGTATGTGGTTACCGAATGTTGTTTGGAGTCCCGGATGAGATCCCGGACGTCACGAGGAGTTCCGGAATGGTCCGGAGGTAAAGATTTATATATGGGAAGTCCTATTTTGGCCACCGGAAAATGTTCGGGATTTTTCGGTATTGTACCAGGAAGGTTCTAGAAGGTTCCGGAGTGGGGCCCACCTGCATGGGGGGACCCACATGAACGTGAGTAGTGGGGGAAAGGCCCCACACCCCTGGTCAAGGCGCACCAAGATCCCCCCTTAGAAGGAATAAGATCATATCCCGAAGGGATAAGATCAAGATCCCTAAAAAGGGGGGATAACAATCGGTGGGGAAGGAAATGATGGGGTTTCTTTCCTCCCACCTTGGCCAACGCCCCAATGGACTTGGAGGGCAAGAAACCAGCCCCTCCACCCCTATATATAGTGGGAAGGCGCATGGGAGCTTAACACAAGCCAAGGCGCAGCCCCTCCCCTCCCCAACACCTCTCCTCCTCCGTATATGCTTGGCGAAGCCCTGTCGGAGTACTGCTGCACCAACTACACCACGCCGTCGTGCTACCGTTGGAGCAATCTTCCTCAACCTCTCCTTCCCCCTTGCTGGATCAAGAAGGAGGAGACGTCTCCCGTCCCGTATGTGTGTTGAACGCGGAGGTGCTGTCCGTTCAGCACTTGGACATCGGTGATCCGAATCACGTTCGAGTACGACTCCATCATCACCATCCCCTTGGCTAGCTTCCGCTCGTGATCTACAAGTGGTATGTAGATGCAAACTCTCTCCCTTGACTCGTTGCTTAGATGAACTCATAGATGGATCTTGGTGAAACCGTAGGAAAAATTTTAATTTTCTGCAACGTTCCCCAACAGTGGCATCATGAGCTAGGTCTATGCGTAGTTCTCTTTGCACGAGTAGAACACAATTTTGTTGTGGGCGTGGATTTTGTCATCTTACTTGCCTCTACTAGTCTTTTCTTGCTTCGGCGGTATTGTGGGATGAAGCGGCCCGGACCAACCTTACACGTACGCTTACGTGAGACCGGTTCCACCGACTGACATGCACTAGTTGCATAAGGTGGCTGACGGGTGTCTGTCTCTCCCACTTTAGTTGGAGCGGATTCGATGAAAAGGGCCCTTATGAAGGGTAAATAGAAGTTGACAAAATCACGTTGTGGTTATTCGTAGGTAAGAAAACGTTCTTGCTAGAACCCAATTGCAGCCACGTAAAAGATGCAACAACAATTAGAGGACGTCTAACTTGTTTTTGCAGCGATTGATCATGTGATGTGATATGGCCAGAAGTTGTGATGAATGATGAATTGTGATGTATGAGATCATGTTCTTTGTAATAGGATTCACGACTTGCATGTCGATGAGTATGACAACCGGCAGGAGCCATAGGAGTTATCTTTATTTTTTGTATGACCTGCGTGTCATTGAAGAACGCCATGTAACTCACTTTACTTTATTGCTAAACGCGTTAGCCATAGAAGTAGAAGTAGTCGTTGGCGTGACAACTTCATGAAGACACGATGATGGAGATCATGATGATGGAGATCATGGTGTCAAGCCGGTGACAAGATGATCATGGAGCCCCGAAGATGAAGATCAATGAAGCTATATGATATTGGCCATATCATGTCACAACTATATAATTGCATGTGATGTTTATTATGTTTATGCATCTTGTTTACTTAGGACGACGATAGTAAATAAGATGATCCCTTACAAAAATTTCAAGAAGTGTTCTCCCCTAACTGTGCACCGTTGCTACAGTTCGTCGCTTCTAAGCACCACGTGATGATCGGGTGTGATGGATTCTTATGTTCACATACAACGGGTGTAAGACAGTTTTCACAGCGAAAACACTTAGGGTTAACTTGACGAGCCTAGCATGTGCAGACATGGCCTCGGAACACGGAGACCGAAAGGTCGAACACGAGTCGTATGGAAGATACGATCAACATGAGAATGTTCACCGACAATGACTAGTCCGTCTCACGTGATGATCGGACACGGCCTAGTCGACTCGGATCGTGTAACACTTAGATGACTAAAGGGATGTCTAATCTGAGTGGGAGTTCATAATTTGATTAGAACTTAATTATCATGAACTTAGTCTAAAACCTTTGCAAATATGTCTTGTAGATCAAATGGCCAACGCTCATGTCAACATGAACTTCAACGCGTTCCTAGAGAAAACCAAGCTGAAAGATGATGGCAGCAACTATACGGACTGGGTCCGGAACCTGAGGATCATCCTCATAGCTGCCAGGAAACAATATGTCCTAGAAGGACCGCTAGGTGACGCTCCCGTCCCAGAGAACCAAGACATTATGAATGCTTGGCAAACTCGCGCTGATGATTACTCCCTCGTTCAGTGCGGCATGCTTTACAGCTTAGAACCGGGGCTCCAAAAGCGTTTTGAGCATCACGGAGCATATGAGATGTTCGAAGAGCTGAAACTAGTTTTCCAAGCTCATGCCCGGGTCGAGAGATATGATGTCTCCGACAAGTTCTACAGTTGTAAGATGGAGGAAAACAGTTCTGTCAGTGAGCACATCCTGAAGATGTCTGGGTTGCACAACCATATGACCCAGCTGAACATTAACCTCCCAGATGAGGCGGTCATTGACAGAATCCTCCAGTCGCTCCCACCTAGCTACAAGAGCTTTGTGATGAACTACAACATGCAGGGGATGGAAAAGACCATTCCTGAAGTGTTCTCGATGCTGAAGTCAGCAGAGGCTGAAATCAAGAAAGAACATCAAGTGTTGATGGTCAATAAGACCACTAAGTTCAAGAAGGGCAAGGGTAAGAAGAACTTCAAGAAGGACGGCAAGGAGGTTGCCGCGCCTGGTAAGCCAGTTACCGGGAAGAAGTCAAAGAATGGACCTAAGCCTGAGACTGAGTGCTTTTATTGCAAGGGGAAGGGTCACTGGAAGCGGAACTGCCCCAAATACTTAGCAGATAAGAAGGCCGGCAAAACCAAAGGTATATTTGATATACATGTAATTGATGTGTACCTTACCAGTACTCGTAGTAACTCCTGGGTATTTGATATCAGTGTTGTTGCTCATATTTGTAACTCACAGCAGGAGCTGCGGAATAAACGGAGACTGGGGAAGGACGAGGTGACGATGCGCGTCGGGAATGGTTCCAGAGTCGATGTGATCGCCGTCGGCACGCTGCCTCTACATTTACCTACGGGATTAGTTTTGAACCTTAATAATTGTTATTTAGTGCCAAGTTTGAGCATGAACATTGTATCTGGATCTCGTTGAATATGAGATGGCTACTCATTTAAGTCTGAGAATAATGGTTGTTCGATTTATATGAGAGATATGTTTTATGGTCATGCTCTGATGGTCAATGGTTTATTCTTAATGAATCTCGAGCGTAATATTACACATGTTCATAGTGTAGATGCCAAAAGATGTAAAGTTGATAACGATAGTCCCACATACTTGTGGCACTGCCGCCTTGGTCACATTGGTGTCAAGCGCATGAAGAAGCTCCATGCCAATGGACTTTTAGAGTCTCTTGATTATGAATCGTTTGACACGTGCGAACCATGCCTCATGGGCAAGATGACCAAGACTCCGTTCTCCGGAACAATGGAGCGAGCAACCAACTTATTGGAAATTATACATACCGATGTGTGCGGTCCAATGAGCGTTGAGGCTCGCGGAGGATATCGTTATGTTCTCACTCTCACTGATGACTTAAGTAGATATGGGTATGTCTACGTAATGAAACACAAGTCTGAGACCTTTGAAAAGTTCAAGGAATTTCAGAATGAGGTGGAGAATCAACGTGACCGAAAGATAAAGTGCCTACGATCAGATCGTGGAGGAGAATATTTAAGTCACGAATTTGTCACACACTTAAGGAAATGTGGAATCGTTTCACAACTCACGCCGCCTGGAACACCTCAGCGAAACAGTGTGTCCGAACGTCGTAATCGCACTCTATTGGATATGGTGCGGTCTATGATGTCTCTTACTGATTTACCGCTATCATTTTGGGGATACGCTCTAGAGACAGCTACATTCACTTTAAATAGGGCACCGTCTAAATCCGTTAAGACGACACCGTATGGATTATGGTTTGGGAAGAAACCTAAGCTGTCGTTTCTAAAAGTTTGGGGATGCGATGCTTATGTCAAGAAACTTCAACCTGAAAAGCTCGAACCCAAGTCGGAAAAATGCGTCTTCATAGGATACCCTAAGGAAACTGTCGGGTATACCTTCTACTTAAGATCCGAGGGCAAAATCTTTGTTGCCAAGAATGGATGCTTTCTGGAAAAAGAGTTTCTCTCGAAAGAAGTAAGTGGGAGGAAAGTAGAACTCGATGAAGTACTACCTCTCGAGCGGGAAAGTGGTGCAGCTCAGGAAAATGTTCCTGTGATGCCCACACCAACTGAAGAGGAAACCAATGATGATGATCAAGGTACTTCGGATCAAGTTGCTACTGAACTTCGTAGGTCCACAAGGACACGTTCCGCACCAGAGTGGTACGGCAACCCCGTCCTGGAAATCATGTTGTTAGACAATGGTGAACCTTCGAACTATGAAGAAGCGATGGCGGGCCCAGATTCCAACAAATGGCTTGAAGCCATGAAATCCGAGATAGAATCCATGTATGAAAACAAAGTATGGACTTTGACAGACTTGCCCGATGATCGGCGAGCGATAGAAAACAAATGGATCTTTAAGAAGAAGACAGACGCGGATGGTAATGTCACCATCTATAAAGCTCGACTTGTCGCTAAGGGTTATCGACAGGTTCAAGGGATTGACTACGACGAGACATTCTCTCCCGTAGCGAAGCTAAAGTCTGTCCGAATCATGTTAGCAATTGCCGCATACTATGATTATGAGATATGGCAGATGGACGTCAAAACAGCATTCCTTAACGGGTATCTTAAGGAAGAACTGTATATGATGCAGCCGGAAGGTTTTGTCGATCCTAAGAACGCTAACAAAGTATGCAAGCTCCAGCGATCCATTTATGGGCTGGTGCAAGCATCTCGAAGTTGGAATATTCGCTTTGATGAGATGATCAAAGCGTTTGGGTTTATGCAGACTTATGGAGAAGCCTGCGTTTACAAGAAAGTGAGTGGGAGCTCTGTAGCATTTCTCATATTATATGTAGATGACATACTCTTGATGGGAAATAATATAGAATTTCTGGACAGCATTAAGGCCTACTTGAATAAGTGTTTTTCAATGAAGGACCTTGGAGAAGCTGCTTACATATTAGGCATCAAGATCTATAGAGATATATCGAGACACCTCATAGGTCTTTCACAAAGCACATACCTTGATAAGATTTTGAAGAGGTTCAAAATGGATCAGTCCAAGAAGGGGTTCTTGCCTATGTTACAAGGTGTGAGATTGAGCTCGGCTCAGTCACCGACCACGGCAAAAGATAAAGAAGAGATGAGTGTCATCCCCTATGCTTCAGCCATAGGATCTATTATGTATGCCATGCTGTGTACCAGACCTGATGTAAACCTTGCCGTGAGTTTGGTAGCTAGATACCAAAGTAATCCCGACAAGGAACACTGGACAGCAGTCAAGAATATCCTGAAGTACCTGAAAAGGACAAAGGACATGTTTCTCGTTTATGGAGGAGACGAAGAGCTTGTCGTAAAGGGTTACGTCGACGCTAGCTTCGACTCAGATCCGGATGACTCTAAGTCACAAACCGGATACGTGTATATGTTGAATGGTGGAGCAGTAAGCTGGTGCAGCTGCAAGCAGAGCGTCGTGGCGGGATCTACGTGTGAAGCGGAGTACATGGCAGCCTCGGAGGCAGCGCATGAAGCGATTTGGGTGAAGGAGTTCATCACTGACCTAGAAGTCATACCCAATGCGTCGGGGCCAACCAAACTCTTCTGTGACAACACTGGAGCTATTGCCCTTGCCAAGGAGCCCAGGATTCACAAGAAGACCAGGCACATCAAGCGTCGTTTCAACTCCATCCGTGAAAATGTTCAAGATGGAGACATAGAAATTTGCAAAGTACATACGGATCTGAATGTCGCAGATCCGTTGACTAAACCTCTCTCGCGAGCTAAACATGATAAACACCAGAACTCTATGGGTGTTCGATTCATCACAATGTAACTAGATTGGTGACTCTTGTGCAAGTGGGAGATTGTTGGAAATATGCCCTAGAGGCAATAATAAAAGTATTATTATATTTCATTGTTCATGATAATTGTCTTTTATTCATGCTATAACTGTATTATCCGGAAATCGTAATACACGTGTGAATACATAGACCTCAATATGTCCCTAGTGAGCCTCTAGTTGACTAGCTCGTTGTGATCAACAGATAGTCATGATTTCCTGGCTATGGACATTGGATGTCGTTGATAACGGGATCACATCATTAGGAGAATGATGTGATGGACAAGACCCAATCCTAAGCATAGCACAAAGGTCGTTTAGTTCATTTGCTAGAGCTTTGCCAATGTCAAGTATCTCTTCCTTAGACCATGAGATCGTGTAATTCCCGGATACCGTAGGAGTGCCTTGGGTGTATCAAACGTCACAACGTAACTGGGTGACTATAAAGGTGCATTACAGGTATCTCCGAAAGTAGCTGTTGGGTTGACACGGATCGAGACTGGGATTTGTCACTCCGTATGACGGAGAGGTATCTCTGGGCCCACTCGGTAATGCATCATCATAATGAGCTCAAGGTGACCAAAGTGTTGGCCACGAGATCATGCATTACGGTACGAGTAAAGTGACTTGCCGGTAACGAGACTGAACAAGGTATTAGGATACCGACGATCGAGTCTCGGGCAAGTAACGTACCGATTGGCAAAGGGAATTGTATACAGGGTTTGATCGAATCCTCGACATCGTGGTTCATCCGATGACAACATCGAGAAGCATGTGGGAGCCAACATGGGTATCCAGATCCCGCTGTTGGTTATTGACCGGAGAACGTCTCGGTCATGTCTACATGTCTCCCGAACCCGTAGGGTCTACACACTTAAGGTTCGATGACGCTAGGGTTATAAAGGAAGTTTGTATGTGGTTACCGAATGTTGTTCGGAGTCCCGGATGAGATCCCGGACGTCACGAGGAGTTCCGGAATGGTCCGGAGGTAAAGATTTATATATGGGAAGTCCTATTTTGGCCACCGGAAAATGTTCGGGATTTTTCGGTATTGTACCAGGAAGGTTCTAGAAGGTTCCGGAGTGGGGCCCACCTGCATGGGGGGACCCACATGAACGTGGGTAGTGGGGGCAAGGCCCCACACCCCTGGTCAAGGCGCACCAAGATCCCCCCTTAGAAGGAATAAGATCATATCCCGAAGGGATAAGATCAAGATCCCTAAAAAGGGGGGATAACAATCGGTGGGGAAGGAAATGATGGGATTTCTTTCCTCCCACCTTGGCCAACGCCCCAATGGACTTGGAGGGCAAGAAACCAGCCCCTCCACCCCTATATATAGTGGGGAGGCGCATGGGAGCTTAACACAAGCCAAGGCGCAGCCCCTCCCCTCCCCAACACCTCTCCTCCTCCGTATATGCTTGGCGAAGCCCTGTCGGAGTACTGCTGCACCAACTACACCACGCCGTCGTGCTACCGTTGGAGCAATCTTCCTCAACCTCTCCTTCCCCCTTGCTGGATCAAGAAGGAGGAGACGTCTCCCATCCCGTACGTGTGTTGAACGCGGAGGTGCTGTCCGTTCAGCACTTGGACATCGGTGATCCGAATCACGTTCGAGTACGACTCCATCATCACCATCCCCTTGGCTAGCTTCCGCTCGTGATCTACAAGTGGTATGTAGATGCAAACTCTCTCCCTTGACTCGTTGCTTAGATGAACTCCTAGATGGATCTTGGTGAAACCGTAGGAAAATTTTTAATTTTCTGCAACGTTCCCCAACAACATCATCCGAGAGTGGGAAAACGGTGTCGTACCAGATAGAGTTGAGTATGATGTTTGACACAGGGTCCAAGGGGCCATAACAATGTCCGGCTGTGAGGACAGCACGGAGGAGGTGGCGGTCCCGTAACGCATGACTGGGCAGTATGCCCAGCGCGTGGATGTAGAAGTCGTGCACGACATCTTCAACAGTGGGAGGAAATCGGGGTTCTCCCGCCAGGAGCAGACTCTGCTGTTCACACTTGAGGATATGTCTGTGGCCAATTCAGTTGAGAGATGGACACCATCGTCTTGAGTGCAGTCACCATTGCTCGGACAAGTTGAGGTGATTGTGGTCATCGCGACAAGGTCTTTAGATACGGTGGTTGTGGCGAAAACGTCTTTTCTGATCTTGGTGATTGTGCTGACGTTCCCACTGTTGTCCCGATAAACGCCGGGAGTTGGGGCAGGGGTTGGCTCCGGCGGCCATGAACAGCGCAGCAGGTCACATATCTTGTAAGTGCAGTCGGCGGTTAGCTGTTTTCCCCCGCGCAAATCATCGAGGACAGGGTCGAGGAGGCGACGAGGGTACCTCCACGTCATGAGCCGCACGAGGCCGTCGGTGTTG
Source organism: Triticum dicoccoides (assembly GCF_002162155.2). NCBI lineage: Eukaryota > Viridiplantae > Streptophyta > Magnoliopsida > Poales > Poaceae > Triticum > Triticum dicoccoides. The sequence goes on from NC_041391.1 coordinate 544,615,553, forward strand.
GAGCACTTGGCGGCCTGCTGCAAAGCGGTCTTGGTCCTGGCAGCATCCGGCTACAGACGGCGAGGGAGAGGTGGTGGCCGGCCATGTCGAGGCATTTCCCGGCCTGGTCCTCTATGAGGTTGCGGAAGTAGCACAGCAAGAAGTCGACGAAGCCGGTGCGGGAGTCGCGAGCGCCGACGGCGAAGGTGGACTTCTTGCTTGTTTTCTCTAGCGCGTCATCTGGCTTTATGGGCACGACGTAGGACGGTCTCTTGGCGAAAGCGTTGATGGTGGTGAGGACGATGTTGGTGACGGGGTCAGCGAGGCCTACGGCGACGCCGCTGATGGAGATGCAGTCGGCGAGGTACGGGACCTCGGCGATGGGGAGGCGGCGTGCCGCCTCGAGGTAGAACTCGGCGAGGTCGTGGTAGTACTCTGGGGCGTGAGCATCCGTGGGGCGGGGACGCCACTCGCCGCCCGCGGAGGTCCAGATGGAGTAGCCCTCGTTCTTCGTGGTGGTGGAGAGGACCAAGTTGGTGGAGGTCGAGGCGGCCGAGAGGCCCCGGTTCCTCTGCATGTTCCAGAAGGATCAGCCGCCACGGTATCGGTCGCCGTCGCCGGCGCCGGCAGGATCCGCCGTCACGAACATGATTTGCGGACAAGGGTACACGCTCGCTCGCTCACAGGCGTGGTAAATGGGCCAGGCCCAGCACGCGATAAGACGCCTGGTAAATGGGCCAGGCCCACGACGTTCTTCGTGGTGGTGCAGACGCACGTTCTCTTATAATTTGTTTTTGAGAGTCGTGAGGTTAATTTTGAAGCTCATAGTTTAGCTAAATATACCCTTAGTTTTTCCTCAAAAAATATGCTCTTAGTTTAGCTCAGGGGCGTCATGTGTGACTTGGCCAGCCACATGACCCGATTTCTATCCCACTCTGTGGAGTTTGATCAATAAAGTGGCTTTATCCCTAAAAAAGCAACGCACACTTCTTCTTTTTTTCTTGGTTTTTTAGGTCCGTGGTTTTTATTTCCTCCAAGATATATTTTGATCAGTTTTATTTCAATCAAACAAATGTTCATGGATTTGAAAGAAGTCTAAAAATTTAAGAAGTGTTCGTTAATTTAAAAAAAATGATCACGAATTCAGAAAATGTTCCTGGATTCAAAAATATGTCCGTGAATTCAAAAACAAGTTCATGAATTTGATTTTTTTTGCAAATTCAAAAAATGTGAATCCAAAGAATGTTTGTGAACTAAAAAGGTTCATGCGAATAAAAAAAGTTCATGGATTCAATATTTTTGTAAATTTGAAAATTGTTAATCAATTTAGAAAATATCTGCAAATCCTTTTTTATAGGTTCAACATATTTTGAAAAACAAGGTTTTTTTAAAGAGAGAACATTTTTTTGAAGAGAGGAACATTTTAAAACGAATTTTAAATAAATTTGATTTTTTTGAAAACGTGAACTTTTTTAAACAAAATTTGAAATAATTTTGAAAATACCAACATTTTAGGGAACATGAACTTTTTTTAAAAAATATTTTTGAATGCGAACAGTTTTTGAAATTTGAAACAAATAATGAACATTTTATTTTAATTTTCTAATGAACAATACAAAAGAAAAGAAAAACGAAAAACCCAGAAAATTCAGTAATGAAAAAAATACGGTTTCAGAAACCTTCCGGAATGTTCCCAGCCAGAGCGAACCTTCCAAAAAGTTCTAAAATGGGTCACCACGCCTCAACAGGTTTGCTCCATTCTCCGCAAAAATGGGCCAGGCTGATAATACTTGCAACCTGGGTAATCAACGCAATATGTATATCAATTTTTTTTAGTGGAACATCAAAATTTATTACTCCATCAGAACATTGTTTAACTTTTTTTGGGAGGGGGGCGGAGGAGTCCAAGAGCCACACATGGCGGCTAGGATCTAAGTCTAAAGAGTTCTTAGCTATGTCATGATCATCCACATTCATAATAGAATGTAATATCACCACCGTTGACTTCTAGAGATGTTCTTCACCACCGTTGACGAATCACATGCAATGACCCCCAATGTAATATGCATACCATGGCCCAAGAACAGGGCACCACAGGCTGGATTAATGACGCCTTTTAAGTTGATGGTTGGGATGATGCAGATGATCTAAACAACTTTGTGTGAGGTTGGTTATTTTTTTTGGAGTGTGAAATTGGGATGGGGTGTAGATACCCCCGTGTAGACATGCAGGCCAACGACTTTCACGAACGTCTGCGTAATGAAATAAAGCCTAGTGTGATTATTAAAGTAACAAAGGTTAGTGTATTTTTCGGCCACGCGGATGGTGTAGACGCGTCGGTCTGCATCTGCACCCCATGTAATATGCAATACTTCCGCGTTATGTAGAAAACTTTGCATTCCTGAGGCGGCAAGTTCAGCCTTTAGCTGCACCATGATGTTTTTTTTCATGTTTATGTTTTGTAACTTTTTCATAGTGGAACCGGATCCTGTTCTAGAATTGTATGAAAAAAGGACACCAATAGCTAGTTGACGTTCCCCTGAAGGGTAACCAAAGCAAACGAGTGTGCGCTCTGGGTGGCTCTCATGAGGGAACAAATTGTTTCCTTAAAAAAACCTCTTCCCTCCTCAAGACCCTCTTGCATGCTATCGAACAAAAATTGCAATGCTACGACAATGTTATCAACAAAAAAATTGACATGTTGCCATGCGTGTAAGGATTGCCATGCTTGCGACATAGAAGAATTGTCATGCTACTATTCAATAATTGCCATGCTGTCGGAAGAGGATTGCCATGGACCATGGTACAAAAAAAAGGAATTGACATGCTACAAGATAGAGATTTGTCATCCTACAATATAGAAAATTGACATGCTGCAAGATAAAGATTTGCCATGCTACAGTATAAAGAATTGTCACTCTACAAGATAGAAAATTGCTGTGGGGCAATGTGAAAAGTTGCCATGCCATGTTTTTGAAAAAAAAGAGTTGTGATGCTATACAAATATAGTAGCTATATCTAAAAACAATAACACACAAAATTTGTCATCCTATAGCACTGGCAATGTGTAAAAACAAAACTCGGATTGTCATGTTGTAGCTGACATAGTTGTCACGGTTAAAAAGACAAAAAAGTAAGTTTTGTTGTGCTCTATATAACCACTTGTTCAAGATTTAGAAATAAATTCGGCGTTCATTCTAAGGGGGTTTTATGCGGTTAACTATTCAGTCATTCTTAGTCGTTCCCTATGGAGGGTAGCATGAGCATCTGCGGGATCCGATGTAATTGAAGACTTTCGCTCGTTATCTGACGTCAAATATGTAGAGAGAATATGGGATGCAACTCAATTGTATTCCTCGGAGTTGGTCACAATATATACACGAGATGTCTTGCGTGACAAGGAAACTACTCCTATCGTATCTCTAGGAGTCAACTATACAAGCCTAGAGAGTATAGGAATAGTAATACAAATATGTCACGTTCAACACCCCCCTGTTGGGGAACGTAGTAATTTCAAAAAAAATTCCTACGCACACGCAAGATCATGGTGATGCATAGCAACGAGAGGGGAGAGTGTGTCCACGTACCCTCGTAGACCAAAAGCGGAAGCGTTAGAACAACGCGGTTGATGTAGTCGTATGTCTTCACGGCCCGACCGATCAAGCACCGAAACTACGACACCTCCGAGTTCTAGCACACGTCCAGCTCGATGACGTCCCTCGAACTCTGATCCAGCCGAGTGTCGAGGGAGAGTTCCGTCAGCACGACGGTGTGGTGACGATCTTGATGTTCTACCGTCGCAGGGCTTCGCCTAAGCACCGCTACGATATTATCGAGGTGGACTATGGTGGAGGGGGGCACCGCACACGGCTAAGAGATCCAAGGGATCAATTGTTGTTGTGCCTAGAGGTGCCCCCTGCCCCCGTATATAAAGGAGCAAGGGGGAAGGTAGCGGCTGGCCTAGGAGGGGGCGCGCCAAGGGGAGTCCTACTCCTACCGGGAGTAGGACTCCCTCCTTCCTTGTTGGAGTAGGAGAAGGGGAAAGAGGGGGAGAGGAAGAAGGAAAGGGGGGCTGCGCCCCTTGTCCAATTCGGACCAGAGGGGGGCGCAGGCCTCCTTCCTTTTGGCCTCTCTCCTCTATTCCCGTATGGCACAATAAGACCCATATACTCCCCGGCGAATTCCCGTAACTCTCCGGTACTCGAAAAATACCCGAATCACTCGGAACCTTTCCGAAGTCCGAATATAGTCGTCCAATATATCGATCTTTACGTCTCGACCATTTCGAGACTCCTCGTCATGTCCCCGATCTCATCCGGGACTCCGAACTCCTTAGGTACATCAAAACTCATAAACTCATAATATAACTATCATCGAAACCTTAAGCGTGCAGACCCTACGGGTTCGAGAACAATGTAGACATGACCGAGACACGTTTCCGGTCAATAACCAATAGCGGAACCTGGATGCTCATATTGGCTCCCACATATTCTACGAAGATCTTTATGTTGGGGAACGTTGCAGAAAATTAAAATTTTTCCTACGGTTTCACCAAGATCCATCTATGAGTTCATCTAAGCAACGAGTCAAGGGAGAGAGTTTGCATCTACATACCACTTGTAGATCACGAGCGGAAGCTTGCCAAGGGGATGGTGATGATGGAGTCGTACTCGAACGTGATTCGGATCACCGATGTCCAAGTGTTGAACGGACAGCACCTCCGCGTTCAACACACGTACGGGACGGGAGACGTCTCCTCCTTCTTGATCCAGCAAGGGGGAAGGAGAGGTTGAGGAAGATTGCTCCAACGACAGAGCGACGGCGTGGTGTAGTTGGTGCAGCAGTACTCCGACAGGGCTTCGCCAAGCACGTACGGAGGAGGAGAGGTGTTGGGGAGGGGAGGGGCTGCGCCTTAGCTTGTGGTGCTGCAGCCCTCCCCTCACCCCTCTATTTATAGGGGAAGGGACAAGGGGGGGCCGGCCCCTCTAGATGGGATCTAGAGGGGGGGCGGCGGCCAGGGTGGGGGGACTTGCCCCCCAAGCAAGGGGGGCGCCCCCTTTAGGGTTTCCCCCCAACCCTAGGCGCATGGGCCCAAGGTGGGGGGCGCGCCCAGCCCACCAGGGGCTGGCTGCTATCCCATGCGGCCCCATGTGGCCCCCCGGGAGGGGTGGCCCTCCCGGTGGACCCCCGGAACCCCTCCGGTGGCCTCGGTACAATACCGATAAGCCCCCGAAACTTTCCGGTGTCTGTATAACAACTTCCCATATATAAAACTTCACCTCCGGACTATTCCAGAACTCCTCGTGACGTCCGGGATCTCATCCGGGACTCCGAAGAACATTCGGTAGTCACATACTAGTCTTCCTAACAACCCTAGCGTCACCGAACCTTAAGTGTGTAGACCCTACGGGTTCGGGAGACACGCAGACATGACCGAGACCACTCTCGGGCAATAACCAACAGCGGGGTCTGGATACCCATGTTGGCTCCCACATGCTCCTCGATGATTTCATCGGTTGAACCACGATGTCGAGGATTCGATCAAACCCTGTATACAATTCCCTTTGTTAATCGGTACGTTACTTGCCCGAGACTCGATCGTCGGTATCCCAATACCTTGTTCAGTCTCGTTACCGGCAAGTCACTTTACTCGTACCGTAATGCATGATCCCGTGGCCAACACCTTGGTCACCTTGAGCTCATTATGATGATGCATTACCGAGTGGGCCCAGAGATACCTCTCCGTCATACGGAGTGACAAATCCCAGTCTCGATCCGCATAAAACAATAGATACTTTCGGAGATACCTGTAGTGCACCTTTATAGTCACCCAGTTACGTTGTGACATTTGATACACCCAAAGCACTCCTACGGTATCCAAGAGTTACACGATCTCATGGTCGAAGGAAGAGATACTTGACATTGGCAAAGCTCTAGCAAATGAACTACAAGATCTTTGTGCTATGCTTAGGATTGGGTCTTGTCCATCACATCATTCTCCTAATGATGTGATCCCGTTATCAACGACATCTAATGTCCATAGCCAGGAAACCATGACTATCTGTTGATCACAACGAGCTAGTCAACTAGAGGCTCACTAGGGACATATTGTGGTCTATGTATTCACACGTGTATTACGATTTCCGGATAATACAGTTATAGCATGAATAAAAGACAATTATCATGAACAATGAAATATAATAATACTTTTATTATTGCCTCTAGGGCATATTTCCAACAGTCTCCCACTTGCACTAGAGTCACCAATCTAGTTACATTGTGATGAATCGAACACCCATAGAGTTCTGGTGTTGATCATGTTTTGCTCGCGAGAGAGGTTTAGTCAACGGATCTGCGACATTCAGATCCGTATGTACTTTGCAAAGTTCTATGTCTCCATCTTGAACATTTTCACGGATGGAGTTGAAACAACGCTTGATGTGCCTGGTCTTCTTGTGAAACCTGGGCTCCTTGGCAAGGGCAATAGCTCCAGTGTTGTCACAGAAGAGTTTGATTGGCCCCGACGCATTGGGTATGACTCCTAGGTCGGTGATGAACTCCTTCACCCAAATCGCTTCATGTGCTGCCTCCGAGGCTGCCATGTACTCCGCTTCACACGTAGATCCCGCCACGACGCTCTGTTTGCAGCTGCACCAGCTTACTGCTCCACCATTCAACATATACACGTACCGGTTTGTGACTTACAGTCATCCGGATCTGAGTCAAAGCTAGCGTCGACGTAACCCTTTACGACGAGCTCTTCGTCTCCTCCATAAACGAGAAACATGTCCTTTGTCCTTTTCAGGTACTTCAGGATATTCTTGACCGCTGTCCAGTGTTCCTTGCCGGGATTACTCTGGTATCTTGCTACCAAACTTACGGCAAGGTTTACATCAGGTCTGGTACACAGCATGGCATACATAATAAATCCTATGGCTGAAGCATAGGGGATGACACTCATCTCTTCTTTATCTTTTGCCGTGTTCGGTGACTGAGCCGAGCTCAATCTCACACCTTGTAACATAGGCAAGAACCCTTTCTTGGACTCATCCATTTTGAACCTTTTCAAAATCTTATCAAGGTATGTGCTTTGTGCAAGACCTATGAGGCGTCTCGATCTATCTCTATAGATCTTGATGCCTAATATATAAGCAACTTCTCCAAGGTCCTTCATTGAAAAACATTTGTTCAAGTAGGCCTTAATGTTGTCCAGAAATTCTATATTATTTCCGATCAAGAGTATGTCATCTACATATAATATGAGAAATGCTACAGAGCTCCCACTCACTTTCTTGTAAACGCAGGCTTCTCCATAAGTCTGCATAAACCCAAACGCTTTGATCATCCCATCAAAGCGAATATTCCAACTCCGAGATGCTTGCACCAGCCCATAAATGGATCGCTGGAGCTTGCACACTTTGTTAGCGTTCTTAGGATCGACAAAACCTTCCGGCTGCATCATATACAGTTCTTCCTTAAGATGCCCGTTAAGGAATGCCGTTTTGACGTCCATCTGCCATATCTCATAATCATAGTATGCGGCAATTGCTAACATGATTCGGATGGACTTCAGCTTCGCTACGGGAGAGAATGTCTCGTCGTAGTCAATCCCTTGAACTTGCCGATAACCCTTAGCGACAAGTCGAGCTTTATAGATGGTAACATTTCCATCCGCGTCCGTCTTCTTCTTAAAGATCCATTTGTTTTCTATCGCTCGCCGATCATCGGGCAAGTCTGTCAAAGTCCATACTTTGTTTTCATACATGGATTTTATCTCGGATTTCATGGCTTCAAGCCATTTGTTGGAATCTGGGCCCGCCATCGCTTCTTCATAGTTCGAAGGTTCACCGTTGTCTAACAACATGATTTCCAGGACAGGGTTGCCGTACCACTCTTGTGCGGAACGTGTCCTTGTGGACCTACGAAGTTCAGTAGCTACTTGATCCGAAGTACCTTGATCATCATCATTGTTTTCCTCTTCGATTGGTGTGGGCATCACAGGAACATTTTCCTGAGCTGCACCACTTTCCCGTTCGAGAGGTAGTACTTCATCGAGTTCTACTTTCCTCCCACTTACTTCTTTCAAGAGAAACTCTTTTTCCAGAAAGCATCCGTTCTTGGCAACAAAGATCTTGCCCTCGGATCTTAAGTAGAAGGTATACCCGACAGTTTTCTTAGGGTATCCTATGAAGACGCATTTTCCGACTTGGGTTCGAGCTTTTCAGGTTGAAGTTTCTTGACATAAGCATCGCATCCCCAAACTTTTAGACACGACAGCTTAGGTTTCTTCCCAAACCATAATTCATACGGTGTCGTCTCAACGGACTTAGACGGTGCCCTATTTAAAGTGAATGTAGCTGTCTCTAGAGCGTATCCCCAAAATGATAGCGGTAAATCGATAAGAGAAATCATAGACCGCACCATATCCAATAGAGTGCGATTACGACGTTCGGACACACTGTTTCGCTGAGGTGTTCCAGGCGGCGTGAGTTGTGAAACGATTCCACATTTCCTTAAGTGTATGCCAAATTCGTGACTTAAATATTCTCCTCCACGATCTGATCGTAGGAACTTTATCTTTCGGTCACGTTGATTCTCCACCTCATTCTGAAATTCCTTGAACTTTTCAAAGGTCTCAGACTTGTGTTTCATTAAGTAGACATACCCATATCTACTTAAGTCATCAGTGAGAGTGAGAACATAACGATATCCTCCGCGAGCCTCAACGCTCATTGGACCGCACACATCGGTATGTATGATTTCCAACAAGTTGGTTGCTCGCTCCATTGTTCCGGAGAACGGAGTCTTGGTCATTTTGCCCATGAGGCATGGTTCGCATGTGTCAAACGATTCATAATCAAGAGACTCTAAAAGTCCATCAGCATGGAGCTTCTTCATGCGCTTGACACCAATGTGACCAAGGCGGCAGTGCCACAAGTATGTGGGACTATCGTTATCAACCTTACATCTTTTGGCATCTAAACTATGAACATGTGTAATATTACGCTCGAGATTCATTAAGAATAAACCATTGACCATCGGAGCATGACCATAAAACATATCTCTCATATAAATCGAACAACCATTATTCTCAGACTTAAATGAGTAGCCATCTCGTATTAAACGAGATCCAGATACAATGTTCATGCTCAAACTTGGCACTAAATAACAATTATTAAGGTTCAAAACTAATCCCATAGGTAAATGTAGAGGCAGCGTGCCGACGGCGATCACATCGACTCTGGAACCATTCCCGACGCGCATCGTCACCTCGTCCTTCGCCAGTCTCCGTTTATTCCGCAGCTCCTGCTGTGAGTTACAAATATGAGCAACGGCACCGGTATCAAATACCTAGGAGTTACTACGAGTACTGGTAAGGTACACATCAATTACATGTATATCAAATATACCTTTGGTGTTGCCGGCCTTCTTATCCGCTAAGTATTTGGGGCAGTTCCGCTTCCAGTGACCCTTCCCCTTGCAATAAAAGCACTCAGTCTCAGGCTTGGGTCCATTCTTTGACTTCTTCCCGGTAACTGGCTTACCAGGCGCGGCAACCTCCTTGCCGTCCTTCTTGAAGTTTTTCTTACCCTTGCCCTTCTTGAACTTAGTGGTCTTATTGACCATCAACACTTGATGTTCTTTCTTGATTTCAGCCTCTGCTGACTTCAGCATCGAGAACACTTCAGGAATGGTCTTTTCCATCCCCTGCATGTTGTAGTTCATCACAAAGCTCTTGTAGCTAGGTGGGAGCGACTGGAGGATTCTGTCAATGACTGCCTCATCAGGGAGGTTAATATTTAGCTGGGTCATACGGTTGTGCAACCCAGACATCTGGAGTATGTGCTCACTGACAGAACTGTTTTTATCCATCTTACAACTGTAGAACTTGTCGGAGACATCATATCTCTCGACCCGGGCGTGAGCTTGAAAAACTAGTTTCAGCTCTTCGAACATCTCATATGCTCCGTGATGCTCAAAACGCTTTTGGAGCCCCGGTTCTAAGCTGTAAAGCATGCCGCACTGAACGAGGGAGTAATCATCAGCGCGAGTTTGCCAAGCATTCATAATGTCTTGGTTCTTTGGGACGGGAGCGTCACCTAGCGGTCCTTCTAGGACATATTGTTTCCTGGCAGCTATGAGGATGATCCTCAGGTTCCGGACCCAGTCCGTATAGTTGCTGCCATCATCTTTCAGCTTGGTTTTCTCTAGGAACGCGTTGAAGTTCATGTTGACATGAGCGTTGGCCATTTGATCTACAAGACATATTTGCAAAGGTTTTAGACTAAGTTCATGATAATTAAGTTCTAATCAAATTATGAACTCCCACTTAGATTAGACATCCCTCTAGTCATCTAAGTGTTACACGATCCGAGTCGACTAGCCCGTGTCCGATCATCACGTGAGACGGACTAGTCATCGTCGGTGAACATTGTCATGTTGATCGTATCTTCCATACGACTCGTGTTCGACCTTTCGGTCTCCGTGTTTCGAGGCCATGTCTGCACATGCTAGGCTCGTCAAGTTAACCCTAAGTGTTTTCGCTGTGTAAAACTGTCTTACACCCGTTGTATGTGAACGTAAGAATCCATGACACCCGATCATCACGTGGTGCTTAGAAGCGACGAACTGTAGCAACGGTGCACAGTTAGGGGAGAACACTTCTTGAAATTTTGTAAGGGATCATCTTATTTACTACCGTCGTCCTAAGTAAACAAGATGCATAAACATAATAAACATCACATGCAATTATATAGTTGTGACATGATATGGCCAATATCATATAGCTCCATTGATCTCCATCTTCGGGGCACCATGATCATCTTGTCACCGGCTTGACACCATGATCTCCATCATCATGATCTCCATCATCGTGTCTTCATGAAGTTGTCATGCCAACGACTACTTCTACTTCTATGGCTAACGCGTTTAGCAATAAAGTAAAGTAAGTTACATGGCGTTCTTCAATGACACGCAGGTCATACAAAAATAAAGACAACTCCTATGGCTCCTGCTGGTTGTCATACTCATCGACATGCAAGTCGTGAATCCTATTACAAAGAACATGATCTCATACATCACAATTCATCATTCATCACAACTTCTGGCCATATCATATCACATGATCAATCGCTGCAAAAACAAGTTAGACGTCCTCTAATTGTTGTTGCATCTTTTACGTGGCTGCAATTGGGTTCTAGCAAGAACGTTTTCTTACCTACAAATAACCACAACGTGATTTTGTCAACTTCTATTTACCCTTCATAAGGGCCCTTTTCATCGAATCCGCTCCAACTAAAGTGGGAGAGACAGACACCCGCTAGCCACCTTATGCAACTAGTGCATGTTAATCGGTGGAACCGGTCTCACGTAAGCGTACGTGTAAGGTTGGTCCGGGCCGCTTGATCCCACAATACCGTTGAAGCAAGAAAATACTAGTAGGGGCAAGTAAGTTGACAAGATCCACGCCCACAACAAAATTGTGTTCTACTCGTGCAAAGAGAACTACGCATAGACCTAGCTCTGATACCACTGTTGGGGAACGTTGCAGAAAATTAAAAAATTTCCTTAAGGTTTCACCAAGATCCATCTATGAGTTCATCTAAGCAACGAGTCAAGGGAGAGAGTTTGCATCTACATACCACTTGTAGATCACGAGCGGAAGCTTGCCAAGGGGATGGTGATGATGGAGTCGTACTCGAACGTGATTCGGATCACCGATGTCCAAGTGCTGAACGGACATCACCTCCGCGTTCAACACATGTACGGGACGGGAGACGTCTCCTCCTTCTTGATCCAGCAAGGGGGAAGGAGAGGTTGAGGAAGATTGCTCCAACGGCAGCACGACGGCGTGGTGTAGTTGGTGCAGCTGTACTCCGACAGGGCTTCGCCAAGCACGTACGGAGGAGGAGAGGTGTTGGGGAGGGGAGGGGCTGCGCCTTAGCTTGTGGTGCTGCAGCCCTCCCCTCACCCCTCTATTTATAGGGGAAGGGACAAGGGGGGGCCGGCCCCTCTAGATGGGATCTAGAGGGGGGGCGGCGGCCAGGGTGGGGGGACTTGCCCCCCAAGCAAGGGGGGCGCCCCCTTTAGGGTTTCCCCCCCAACCCTAGGCGCATGGGCCCAAGGTGGGGGGCGCGCCCAACCCACCAGGGGCTGGCTGCTATCCCATGCGGCCCCATGTGCCCCCCCGGGAGGGGTGGCCCCTCCCGGTGGACCCCCGGAACCCCTCCGGTGGCCCCGGTACAATACCGATAAGCCCCCGAAACTTTCCGGTGTCTGTATAACAACTTCCCATATATAAAACTTCACCTCCGGACTATTCCGGAACTTCTCGTGACGTCCGGGATCTCATCCGGGACTCCGAACAACATTCGGTAGTCACATACTAGTCTTCCTAACAACCCTAGCGTCACCGAACCTTAAGTGTGTAGACCCTACGGGTTCAAGAGACACGCAGACATGAACGAGACCACTCTCGGGCAATAACCAACAGCGGGGTCTGGATACCCATGTTGGCTCCCACATGCTCCTCGATGATTTCATCGGTTGAACCACGATGTCGAGGATTCGATCAAACCCTTTATACAATTCCCTTTGTCAATCGGTACGTTACTTGCCCGAGACTCGATCGTCGGTATCCCAATACCTTGTTCAGTCTCGTTACCGGCAAGTCACTTTACTCGTACCGTAATGCATGATCCCGTGGCCAACACCTTGGTCACCTTGAGCTCATTATGATGATGCATTACCGAGTGGGCCCAGAGATACCTCTCCGTCATACGGAGTGACAAATCCCAGTCTCGATCCGCATAAAACAATAGATACTTTCGGAGATACCTGTAGTGCACCTTTATAGTCACCCAGTTACGTTGTGACGTTTGATACACCAAAGCACTCCTACGATATCCAGGAGTTACACGATCTCATGGTCGAAGGAAGAGATACTTGACATTGGCAAAGCTCTAGCAAACGAACTACACGATCTTTGTGCTATGCTTAGGATTGGGTCTTGTCCATCACATCATTCTCCTAATGATGTGATCCCGTTATCAACGACATCTAATGTCCATAGCCAGGAAACCATGACTATCTGTTGATCACAACGAGCTAGTCAACTAGAGGCTCACTAGGGACATACTGTGGTCTATGTATTCACACGTGTATTACGATTTCCGGATAATACAGTTATAGCATGAATAAAAGACAATTATCATGAACAATGAAATATAATAATACTTTTATTACTGCCTCTAGGGCATATTTCCAACACTTTATCGGTCAAACCGGATAACAACATATGTTGTTCCCTTTGTCATCGGTATGTTACTTGCCCGAGATTCGATCATCGGTATCCAATACCTAGTTCAATCTTGTTACCGGCAAGTCTCTTTACTCATTACGTAATGCATCATTCCGTAACTAACTCATTAGCTACATTGCTTGCAAGGCTTATAGTGATGTGCATTACCGAGAGGGCCCAGAGATACCTCTCCGACAATCGGAGTGACAAAACCTAATCTCGAAATACGCCAAACCAACATGTACCTTTGGAGACACCTGTAGTACTCATTTATAATCACTCAGTTACGTTGTGACGTTTGGTAGCACCCAAAGTGTTCCTTCGGTAAATGGGAGTTGCATAATCTCATAGTTACAGGAACATGTATAAGTCATGAAGAAAGCAATAGCAATATACTAAACGATCAAGTGCTAGGCTAACGGAATGGGTCATGTCAATCACATCATTCTCCTAATGATGTGATCCCGTTAATCAAATGACAACACATGTCTATGGTTAGGAAACATAACCATCTTTGATTAATGAGCTAGTCAAGTAGAGGCATACTAGCGACGTTATGTTGGTCTATGTATTCACACATGTATCATGTTTCCGGTTAATACAATTCTAACATGAATAATAAACATTTGTCATGAAATAAGGAAATAAATAAGAACTTTATTATTGCCTCTAGGGCATATTTCCTTCAGTCTCCCACTTGCACTAGAGTCAATAATCTAGTTCACATCACCATGTGATTTAACATCAATATTCATATCTATATATGATTAACACCCATAGTTCACATCGTCATGTGACCAACACCCAAAGGGTTTACTAGAGTCAATAATCTAGTTCACATCGTTATGTGATTAACACCCAAAGAGTACTAAGGTGTGATCATGTTTTGCTCATGAGAGAAGCTTAGTCAACGGGTCTGTCACATTCAGAGCCGTATGTATTTTGCAAATATTCTATGTCTACAATGCTCTGCACGGAGCTACTCTAGCTAATTGCTCCCACTTTCAATATGTATCCAGATTGAGACTTAGAGTCATCTGGATCGGTGTAAAATCTTGCATCGTTGTAACTTTTTACGACGAGCTCTTTTATCACTTCCATTATCGAGAAATATTTCCTTAGTCCTTACTAAGGATATTCTTGACTGCTGTCCAATGATCTACTATTAGATCAAAATTGTATTCCTTTGCCAAACTCAGAGCAAGGTATACAATAGGTCTGGTACATAGCATAGCATACTTTATAGAACCTATGACTGAGGCATAGGGAATGACTTTTCATTCTCTTTCTATTTTCTGCCGTGGTCGGGATTTGAGTCTTACTCACTTTCACACCTTGCAACACAGGCAAGAACTCCTTCTTTGACTGTTCCATTTTGAACTACTTCAAAATCTTATCAAGGTATGTACTCATTGAAAAAACTTATCAAGCGTCTTGATCTATCTATATAGATCTTGATGCTCAATGTGTAAGCAGCTTCACCGAGGTCTTTCTTTGAAAAACTCCTTTCAAACACTACTAGGGAAAACCTTATACACAAAATCTTAGCAGCAGCGCGGTTTAAAAACAAACGCTACTGCTAATTAGCAGTAGCGAGCTTGAGGAAACCGCGCTACTAATAACCCGATAGTAGTAGCGCGGGTTTTTACCCCTCGCTACTACTAAGTGATTTCCACCATGCCTCCCGGGACCAGCCGTAGTAGTAGCATGGGTTTCGATAGTTGTAGCGCGGGTTATAAGCCCCACGCTACCACCTGCATCTGCTCCCACCCCACGAACCATCCCACGCCATGTCTAAAAAAAAGTCAACGCCCAATCTAGATCCCCAATCCCGTCTCCGCTCCCACCTCCTCTCCTCCTCTCCCAAGTCCCAACCCGCCATGGAGGGGGAGCCGCCCGCGCAAGGCCCGCCCCCCAGCGCTGCCGCCGCCTACGGCTCTGGCGGCGGCGGGGAGAAGGGTGCCCCGTGCCAGGAGTGCGGGGAGCAGCCGTGGAAGTACCAGTGCCCGGGCTGCTCCCGCCTCACCTGCAGCCTCCCCTGCGTGCAGGCCCACAAGCGCCGCACCGCCTGCTTCGGCAAGCGCCCCCGCACCGTCCCCGTCCCGCTCGCCCAGTTGGACAGCAACCAGCTCCTCTCCGGTGACAAATTCGTCCCTCGACCTCCGGTCCAGTCCCTCGCTCGCCGTGGCCTCCATCCATGCTGAGGAAGCCATGGCGCCGGTGCAGATCGACGTGAGGATATGTGGAAACTCCCTCCTCCCTCATCCCCCCTCGCCCTCCTGACTGAAGCATCCTCTGCCTTGTTTTCTTCTGATTTTTGTATTGGATGATTTGGAGATTGGCGAATCTGAAGATGACGGAGCTGGAGATCCTGGGCATTAACTTCGTCTGCGTCCTCTCGGCGCTGTCGGACGCCAAGATCCCGGAGAAAGAATGCCTGCTCCCGCTCGTCTCCAAGCTCCTCGGCTACTGCATTGTGGCCGCCTCCACCACCGTCAAGCTCCCGCAGGTTCGTTCCATTCTTTGCCTTTTGTTGCCTGAACTTTGTTGGTGATTTCTCAAGATTACAACATTGGGCACCCGTAGTTGTAGATTATTGTGCCATATGATTCCAAAGAAGCACGTTCCATGTGGCTGTTTTGATTCGTGTGGCGGTGGGTGGTGTGAGAGGACCTCAGGTTCTTTACGTGAGCACGGCGTGCAAAATTGCGCATAAATAAAGGGTTGTTTGTTTGGTAGCCTGGCCTGGTCGAATCCTTGGAACGGCATGGCAAGGTCCCTGTGCTAGATTGTGCATAAAACCAACAAAGCGAGAAGCCACCGGTGGAATTCTTTGTTTGTTTGCTCCATGGTCATGTGATCCCTGTGATTGTTAGTTTGTAGGCGTGGATGCTGCAAATTCTCTCTAGCCATGAGATATATAATTCTCCACCCTCTGAGGCATTTGCAGGTCTCACTACATAGCCGCTTGCTTGAATCTATAAATTGATTAGCGAGCATGATTCCTTGGTGCCACATGCTCTGCTCTCTCAAAACCAATAGTGCATTCCGATCCTGGCCAGTTGACAGATTGGACCAAACATCGTACTAATTTTGGGCCTTGACCAATTGGACCAAACAACATACTAATTTTTTGTTATTCTCGGTGCTTAGAAGAATTAATTTGCTATCAGGTTGCTTGGTAACGAGTTATCAGCACCTTATAAACATTTCTTTTGCATTTAATCCCGCCGTCGATGCCTCCTCGGCCGCCGATGTCTCGTCGTGGCCGTGCTTATGCATAGGCGCCGCTAGCGTCGCGTGCAAGTTAGCCTGTCAGCAACATGAGCAGTCTGCCCACCCTCTCCCCACTGGGAATTTAATCTTGCTATACTGAAGTCCAGCTCTTTGATTATGCCTTTTTAGTGTAGATTCTTTCATGTTAACTAATTGGAACAAGTTCTAATTAGGTCACAGATTTTGTACTGAATAAAAAGTGTTGTTTAGAGACAATAATGGTTAAGGGCAAAACCATTGATTTTACAATTTGTACCACAAGTGTCGAGCGTGCATTTTCTACTTTGAGGTTATTTAGGCAAGCTACAGTCATATGGTGGAAGGTGTTTTTCTATCCAACAGGTTGTAGCTAGTAAGCTTAGAGTAAAATAATAGATGAAGATTTCCTTATGCAATTTAGGAGCGGAAAGAAACATATAGCTGATTACTCTGTTTCAGCCAAACATTTTTTTGTTTGTTCAAGTTTGAGGAAGAGAAACAAACGTATAGCGATTTAAGGTAGTTCCGTTTTTTGTCTTGTGACAGGCGCATGACGACTATGGCAATTGGCGCCAAATCCCGGCTTTCACTGGAACATGTTTGAAGAAATGCCTGTCACCTAGTACTTCAAGCCGGTGGCCACCTTCTTCTTCACCCAGAAGAAGGTGAGAGTTATACCGTGGGTGCTGTCCTTATTGATTCTTTACCCAATCCATAGTGAAGTAATCTTGGTAAATTTTCCACACAACAAAGAAGTGGCTACTTTCTGTTATGTCCAGTGTTTTCTAGCCATATCTTATAGAACTGTTGATTTCCTTGGATTCACAACGGGATAAAATGGTGATCAAAATGTTGATACGTTAGGATTAGTTTCCGAGTGCAAATGCACTAAGGAAAATCTATATTTAGTTGGTAGGTGCTAGTACTTAAACTGCATTTAAAATTAAGCTTAGTGTTATCTATCTAGTCTGATTTATACACTGCATTCCTAAGCTAAAATATTTTTTGTAACTGAAATATATAGTTTGAGTTGCATTCAGTTATTTGTCACTTTTTAACTAAATATCATTTTGTAACTGAAATATATGTGTACTTATAGTGCATATTCGCATTGTATTAGAATCTTAGTCCATGTGTCTCCTGTATCATCTGAGATTATGCTTCCTCTCCATTTATTGATAAAATCTATATGCCTTGCTGATGCTCATTTCCATCGATGCAGGATAATGAGATGTTGAAGCGGCATAGTGAATCCATGAGACTGCAGTGCAATTGCACCATTCCATTGAATATTACTCAGGAATAAGGACATTCCAATGGCAGATTAGCTCTATTTTTCCTTTTCATTTTTCTTACTATTGGAGTAAGGACATGTAGAATGAGAAACTGTGTGGTAGCATATGTTGGGGAACGTAGTAATTTCAAAAAATTTCCTACGCACACGCAAGATCATGGTGATGGCATAGCAATGAGAGGGGAGAGTGTTCGTCCACGTACCCTCGTAGACCGTAAGCGGAAGCGTTATGACAACGCGGTTGATGTAGTCGTACGTCTTCACGATCCGACCGACCCAAGCACCGAACGTACGGGGCCTCCGAGTTCAGCACATGTTCAGCTCGATGACGATCTCCGGCCTTCGATCCAGCCGAGCTTCGGAGATGAGTTTCGTCAGCATGACAGCGTGGTGACGATGTTGATGTTCTACCGACGCAGGGCTTCGCCTAAGCTTCACGACGATATGACCGAGGTGGAATATGGTGGAAGGGGGCACCGCACACGGCTAAGGAACGATCCGTAGATCAACTTGTGTGTCTATGGGGTGCCCCCTGCCCCCGTATATAAAGGAGGGAGGGGGGAGGCCGGCCGACCCTTGTTGGGCGCGCCAGGAGGAGGAGTCCTCCTCCTAGTAGGAGTAGGACTCCTTTCCTACTCCTACTAGGAGGGGAAGGAAGGGGGAGAGGAGGGGAAGGAAAGAGGGGGGCGCCGCCCCCCTCCTAGTCCAATTCGGACCAGAGGGAGAGGGGGCGCGCGGCCCCTCCTGGCCGCCCCTCTCTCTTCCCACTAAGGCCCATGTGGCCCATTAACTCTCCGGGGGGGGGGGGTTCCGGTAACCCTCCGGCACTCCGGTTTTCTCCGAAATCACCCGGAACACTTCCGGTGTCCGAATATAGTCGTCCAATATATCAATCTTTATGTCTCGACCATTTCGAGACTCCTCGTCATGTCCGTGATCACATCCGGGACTCCGAACAAACTTCGGTACATCAAAACTTATAAACTCATATTAAAACTGTCATCGAAACGTTAAGCGTGCGGACCCTACGGGTTCGAGAACTATGTAGACATGACCTAGAACCATTCTTGGTCAATAACCAATAGCGGGACCTGGATGCCCATATTGGTTCCTACATATTCTACGGAGATCTTTATCGGTCAAACCGCATAACAACATACGTTGTTCCCTTTGTCATCGGTATGTTACTTGCCCGAGATTTGATCGTTGGTATCCAATACCTAGTTCAATCTCGTTACCGGTAAGTCTCTTTAATCGTTCCGTAATACATCATCTCATAACTAACTTCATTAGTTATATGCTTGCAAGGCTTAGGTGATGAGTATTACCGAGAGGGCCCAGAGATACCTCTCCGGCAATCGGAGTGACAAATCCTAATCTCGAATTATGCCAACCCAACATGTACCTTCGGAAACACCTGTAGAGCACCTTTATAATCACCCAGTTACATTGTGACGTTTGGTAGCACACAAAGTGTTCTTCCGGTAAACGGGAGTTGCACAATCTCATAGTTGCAGGAACTTTTGTATAAGTCATGAAGAAAGCAATAGCAGTATACTAAACGATCAAGTGCTAGGCTAACGGAATGGGTCATGTCAATCACATCATTCTTCTAATGATGTGATCCCACTAATCAAATGACAACACATGTCTATGGTTAGGAAACATAACCATCTTTGATTAATGAGCTAGTCAAGTAGAGGCATACTAGTGACTATAGTTTTGTCTATGTATTCACACATGTATTATGTTTCCGGTTAATACAATTCTAGCATGAATAATAAACATTTATCATGAAATAAGGAAATAAATAATAACTTTATTATTGCCTCTAGGGCATATTTCCTTCAGCATATATGGCAACTGTGTGATAGTAGAATCAGGAATAAGGAATATGGCAACTGTGTGATAGTGACATTTTTCCATCACTATTGTTTCTTGGAATTGTATGCATAAAATGGAATTGGTTGATTTTATTTTTTAAATCCTAAATAGTTAGTAGTAGCGTGGGAACAAATTGAGCGCTACTAGTATTTAGGATACTAGTAGCGCTGGTATTATAAGCACGCTGCAACTACTACGCTAGTAGTAGCGCGGTTCTGTAATAGCAATAGCGCGGGTGTCAGACACGCTACTACTAACAAAGTTAGTAGTAGCGCGGGTATACCCGCGCTACTACTAACTATTAGCTGTAGCGCGATACTAGTAGCGCGGGTACCCGCGCTGCTAGTAGCCATTTTACCCGCGCTGCTAGTAGCCTTTTTCCTAGTAGTGAAACATTCCTTTATGATTTCCAGAAAATTCTACATCATTTCCAATTAATAATATGTTATTCACATATACTTATCAGAAAGGCTGTAGTGCTCCCACTCACTTTCTTGTAAATACAGGCCTTTCCAAAAGTCTGTATAAAACCATATGTTTTGATCAACTCATCAAAGCATATATTCCAACTCCGAGATGCTTGCACCAGTCCATTGATGGATTGCTGGAGCTTGCACACTTTGTTAGCATCTTTAGGATTGAAAAAACCTTCTGGTTGCATCATATACAACTCTTCTTTAATAAATCCATGAATGATTGCAGTTTTGACATCCATTTGCCAGATTTCATAAAATGTGGCAATTGCTAACATGATTCGGACAGACTTAAGCATCGATACGAGTGAGAAAATCTCATCGTATTCAACACCTTGAACTTGTTGAAAACCTTTTGCAACAAGTCGAGCTTAGTAGATAGTAACACTACTATCAGTGTCCGTCTTCCTCTTGAAAATCCATTTATTTAACATGGCTTGCTGATCATCGAGCAAGTCAATCAAAGTCCATACTTTGTTCTCATACATGGATCATATCTCAGATTTTATGGCCTCAAGCCATTTCGCGGAATCTGGGCTCATCATCGCTTCCTCATAGTTCGTAGGTTTATCATGGTCTAGTAACATGACTTCCAGAACATGATTACTGCACCATTCTGGTGCAGATCTTACTCTGGAAGACCTACGAGGTTTGGTAGCAACTTGATCTGAAGTTTCATGATCATCATCATTAACTTCCTCACTAATTGGTGTAGGAATCACTGGAACTAATTTCTGTGATAAACTACTTTCCAACAAGGGAGTAGGTATAGTTACCTCATCAAGTTCTACTTTCCTCCCACTCACTTCTTTCGAGAGAAACTCCTTCTCTAGAAAGGATCCATTCTTAGCAACGAATGTTTTGCCTTTGGATCTGTGATAGAAGGTGTACCCAACAGTTTCCTTTGGGTATTCTATGAAGACGCACTTCTCCGATTTGGGTTTGAGCTTATCAGGATGAAACTTTTTCACATAAGCATTGTAGCCCCAAACTTTAAGAAATGACAACTTGAGTTTCTTGCTAAACCACAGTTCATATGGTGTCGTCTCAACGGATTTAGATGGTTCCCATTTAACGTGAATGCAGCTGTCTCTAATGCATAACCCCAAAACAATAGTGGTAAATTAGTAAGAGACATCATAGATCGCACCATATCCAATAAAGTGCGGTTACGACGTTCGGACACACCATAACATAGTGGTGTTCCAGGTGGCGTAAGCTGTGAAACTATTCCACATTGTTTTAATTGAAGACCAAACTCGTAACTCAAATATTCGTCTCCGCGATCAGATTGCAGAAATTTCATTTTCTTGTTACGATGATTTTCCCACTTCACTCTGAAATTCTTTGAACCTTTCAACTATTTCAGACTTATGTTTCATCAAGTAGATATACCCATATCTGCTCAAATCATCTTGTGAAGGTCAGAAAATAATGATACTTGCCATGAGCATCAACACTCATTGGATCGCATACATCGGTATGTATTATTTCCAATAAGTCAGTAGCTCGTTCCATTGTTCCGGAGAACGGAGTTTTAGTCCTCTTGCCCAAAAGGCACGGTTCGCAAGCATCAAATGATTCATAACCAAGTGATTCCAAAAATCCATCTTTATGGAGTTTCTTCATGCGCTTTACACCGATATGACCCAAACGGCAGTGCCACAAATAAGTTGCACTATCATTATTAACTTTGCATCTTTTGGCATCAATATTATGAATATGTGTATCACTATGATCGAGATCCAACAAACTATGTTCATTGGGTGTATGACCATCGAAGGTTTTATTCATGTAAACAGAATAACAATTATTCTCTAACTTTAAATGAATAACCGTATCGCAATCAACATGATCAAATCATATTCATGCTCAACGCAAACACCAAATAACATTTATTTAGGTTTAATACACTAATCCCGAAAGTATAGGGAGTGTACGATGATGATCATATCAATCTTGGAACTACTTCCAACACTCATCGTCACTTCCCCTTCAACTAGTCTCTATTTATTCTATAACTCCTATTTCGAGTTACTAATCTTAGCAACCGAACAAGTATCAAATACTCAGGGTCTACTATAAACACTAGTAAGGCACACATCAAACACCTGTATATCAAATCTACCCTTTTTCACTTTGCCATCCTTCTTATCCACCAAATATTCAGGGCATTTCCGCTTCCAGTGACCATTTCCTTTGCAGTGTAAGCACTCAGTTTCAGGCTTTGGTCCAGCTTTGGTCTTCTTCACGGGAGTGACAACTTGTTTGCCATTCTACTTGAAGTTTCCCTTTCTTTACCTTTGCCCTTTTTCTTGAAACTAATGGTCTTGTCAATCATCAACACTTGATGCTCTTTCTTGATTTCTACCTTCGTCGATTACAACATCACGAAGAGCTCGGGAATCGTTTTCGTCATCCCTTGCATGCTATAGTTTATCACGAAGTTCTAGTAACTTAGTGATGGTGACTAGAGAATTCTGACAATCACTATCTTATCTGGAAGATTAACTCCCACTTTATTCAAGCGATTGAAGTACCCAGACAATCTGAGCACATGCTCACTAGTTGAGCGATTCTCCTCCATCTTTTAGCTATAGAACTTGTTGGAGACTTCATATCTCGCAACTCGGGTATTTGCTGAAAATATTAACTTCAACTCCTGGAACATCTCATATGGTCCATGACGTTCAAAATGTCTTTGAAGTCCTGATTCTAAGCCGTTTAAGCATGGTGCACTAAACTATCAGGTAGTCATCATTTGAGCTAGCCAAACATTCATAACGTTTGCATCTGCTCCTGCAATAGGTTTGTCACCTAGCGGTGCATCAAGGACATAATTCTTCTGTGCAGCAATGAGGATAAACCTCAGATCACGGATCCAATCCGCATCATTGCTACTAACATCTTTCAACACAGTTTTCTCTAGGAATATATCAAAAATAAACATATGAAAGCAACAACGCGAGCTATTGATCTATAACATAATTTGCAAAATACTACCAAGACTAAGTTCATGATAAATTTAAGTTCAATTAATCATATTACTTAAGAACTCCCACTTAGACAGACATCTCTCCAGTCATCTAAGTGATCACGGGATCCAAATCAACTAAACCATGTCCGATCATCACGTGAGATGGAGTAGTTTTCAATGGTGAACATCACTATGTTGATCATATCTACTATATGATTCACGTTTGACCTTTCGGTCTCCGTGTTCCGAGGCCATATCTGTTATATGCTAGGCTCGTCAAGTTTAACCTGAGTATTCCGCATGTGCACTGTTTTGCACCCGTTGTATTTGAACGTAGAGCCTATCACACCCGATCATCACGTGGTGTCTCAGCATGAAGAACTTTTGCAATGGTGCATACTCAGGGAGAACACTTCTTGATAATTTTTAGTGAGAGATCATCTTAAAATTCTACCTTCAATCAAAGCAAGATAAGATGCATAAAGGATAAACATCACATGCAATCAATATAAGTGATATGATATGGCCATCATCATCTTGTGCTTGTGATCTCCATCTCCGAAGCACCGTCGTGATCACCATCGTCACCGGCGCGACATCTTGATCTCCATCGTAGCATCGTTGTCGTTACGCCATCTATTGCTTCTACGACTATCGCTACCGCTTAGTGATAAAGTAAAGCAATTACAGGGTGTTTGCATTTCATATAATAAAGCGACAACCATATGGCTCCTGCCAGTTGACGATAACTTCGGTTACAAAACATGATCATCTCATACAATAAAATATAGCATCACGTCTTGACCATATCACATCACAACATGCCCTGCAAAAACAAGTTAGACGTCCTCTACTTTGTTGTTGCAAATTTTACGTGGCTGCTATGGGCTGAGCAAGAACCGTTCTTACCTACGCATCAAAACCACAACGATAGTTCGTCAAGTTAGTGCTGTTTTAACCTTCGCAATGACCGGGCGTAGCCACACTCGGTTCAGCTAAAGTGAGAGAGACAGACACCCGCCAGTCACCTTTAAGCATGAGTGCTCGTAACGGTGAAACCAGTCTCGCGTAAGCGTACGCGTAATGTCGGTCCGGGCCGCTTCATCTCACAATACCGCTGAACCAAAGTATGACATGCTGGTAAGCAGTATGACTTGTCTCGCCCACAACTCACTTGTGTTCTACTCGTGCATATGACATCTACGCATAAAACCTGGCTCGGATGCCACTGTTGGGGAACGTAGTAATTTAAAAAAATTTCCTACGCACACGCAAGATCATGGTGATGCATAGCAACGAGAGGGGAGAGTGTGTCCACGTACCCTCATAGACCGAAAGAGGAAGCGTTAGAACAACGCGGTTGATGTAGTCGTACGTCTTCACGGCCCGACCGATCAAGCACCGAAACTACGGCACCTCCGAGTTCTAGCACACGTTCAGCTCGATGACGTCCCTCGAACTCTGATCCAGCCGAGTGTCGAGGGAGAGTTCCGTCAGCACGACGGCATGGTGACGATCTTGATGTTCTACCGTCGCAGGGCTTCGCCTAAGCACCGCTACGATATTATCGAGGTGGACTATGGTGGAGGGGGGCACCGCACACGGCTAAGAGATCCAAGGGATCAATTGTTGTTGTGCCTAGAGGTGCCCCCCTGCCCCCGTATATAAAGGAGCAAGGGGGAAGGGGGCGGCCGGCCTAGGAGGGGGCGCGCCAAGGGAAGTCCTACTCCCACCGGGAGTAGGACTCCCTCCTTCCTTGTTGGAGTAGGAGAAGGGGAAAGAGGGGGAGAGGAAGAAGGAAAGGGGGGCTGCGCCCCTTGTCCAATTCGGACCAGAGGGGGGGCACATGCCTCCTTCCTTTTGGCCTCTCCCCTCTATTCCCATATGGCCCAATAAGGCCCATATACTCCCCGGCGAATTCCCGTAACTCTCTGGTACTCCGAAAAATACCCGAATCACTCGGAATCTTTCCGAAGTCCGAATATAGTCGTCCAATATATCGATCTTTACATCTCGACCATTTAGAGACTCCTCGTCATGTCCCCGATCTCATCCGGGACTCCGAACTCCTTCGGTACATGAAAACTCATAAACTCATAATATAACTATCATCGAAACCTTAAGCGTGCGGACCCTACGGGTTCGAGAACAATGTAGACATGACCGAGACACGTTTCCGGTCAATAACCAATAGCGGAACCTGGATGCTCATATTGGCTCCCACATATTCTACGAAGATCTTTATCGGTCAAACCGCATAACAACATATGTTGTTCCCTTTGTCATCGGTATGTTACTTGCCCGAGATTCGATCATCGGTATCCAATACCTAGTTCAATCTTGTTACCGGCAAGTCTCTTTACTCGTTACGTAATGCATCATTCCATAACTAACTCATTAGCTACATTGCTTGCAAGGCTTATAGTGATGTGCATTACCGAGAGGGCCCAGAGATACCTCTCTGACAATCGGAGTGACAAAACCTAATCTCGAAATACGCCAACCCAACATGTACCTTTGGAGACACCTGTAGTACTCCTTTATAATCACCCAGTTACGTTGTGATGTTTGGTAGCACCCAAAGTGTTCCTCCGGTAAACGGGAGTTGCATAATCTCATAGTTACAGGAACATGTATAAGTCATGAAGAAAGCAATAGCAATATACTAAACGGTCAAGTGCTAGGCTAATGGAATGGGTCATGTCAATCACATCATTCTCCTAATGATGCGATCCCGTTAATCAAATGACAACACATGTCTATGGTTAGGAAACATAACCATCTTTGATTAATGAGCTAGTCAAGTAGAGGCATACTAGTGACGTTATGTTGGTCTATGTATTCACACATGTATCATGTTTTCGGTTAATACAATTCTAGCATGAATAATAAACATTTATCATGAAATAAATAATAACTTTATTATTGCCTCTAGGGCATATTTC
>NC_041391.1:544641928-544662527 GCF_002162155.2 Triticum dicoccoides
GGAACTCCTGGAATGCAGCTATTGGAAGCCCTTTGGTCATAATGTCCGTAAACTATTGGGTGGTCGGTACATAAAGAACACGAAGCTGATCCAATTGAACCTTCTCACGGACGAAGTGGACATCAAGTTCAATATTCTTGGTGCGCTTGTGCTGCACCGATTTGGCCGCGAGGTAGGTGGCCGAAAAATTATCACAGAAAACCACCGTAGCTTTCGGGATCAGGACCCGAAGTTCGCCAAGTAGTTGATGTAGCCAATATGTCTTGGCAACAACGTTGGCGACGACACGGTACTCGGCCTCAGCACTCGAGCGGGAGACGGTGGGCTGCCGCTTAGAGGACCATGAGATGAGAGAGTCACCGAAGAAGACACAATATCCTGACGTGGATCGTCGAGTGTCAGGGCAGCCGACCCAATCCGCATCAGTGTAGGCAAACAACTCGGTGGAGGCGGACGCACGAAGACGAAGGCCGAAGGTCAGTGTGCCACGAATGTCCCGGAGAATGCGCTTGACCAGAGACTAGTGAATATCACGAGGTGAGTGCATGTGCAAGCAGACTTGCTGCATGGCAAACTGAATGTCTGGTCTGGTGAGCGTGAGGTACTGGAAAGCACCAACAATACTGCGACAGAGAGCGGCATCAGTGGCAGGCTGTCCAACAGTGGCAGAGAGCTTTGGCTTGGCCTCGGCAGGAGTAGCAGTAGGTTTGCAGTCGGTCATGCCAGCACGATCCAATAGATCAAGAGCATACTATCCTTGATGAAGAAAAAAAATCTGGAGGCATCACGTCGCACATTAATGCCGAGGAAGAAGTGCAACGCGCCCAAGTCCTTCAGTCAAAACTAAGAACCAAGGCGACCAATGATGTCGCGAAGTAAATGCGCGCGAGAGGTGGTGATGACAATATCATCAACATATAGAAGAAGAATGGCGACATGATCAGCTCGATGAAGCTCAAATAGTGACGTGTTGGAGGTGGTGCTGTGAAACCCGAGAGTAGTGAGGAATGCTGCAATGCGTTTATACCATGCACGAGGCGCCTGCTTCAGACCATAGAGAGACCTTGAGAGCAGGAAAACATCAACAGGCCGAGTGGGATCAACAAAACCAGCTAGCTGCTGACAAAGAATACACTCCTAAAGATGACCGCAGAGGAAGGCGTTGTTGATGTCAAGCTGTTGAACAGGCCAGTGTCGAGATGCGGCAAACTGAAGAACAACAAGAATCATGGCGGTTTTAACGACCGAGGAAAAAGTCTCCTAGAAGTCAACACCGGCACATTGTGCAAATCCATGAATGACCCAACGAGCCTTGTACCGGTCCAGAGAGCCATCCAGTAGAAGTTTATGCCAAAACACCCATTTGCCAGTAATGATGTTGGCGCCGGGAGGGCGAGGGTCCAGCGTCCAGGTCCTGTTGGCGACAAGAGCATCACACTTAGCATGCATGGCCGCGAGCCAGTGCGGGTCGCTCAAAGCGGAGCGCACCGAGCGCGGTACCGGAGAGATGGCCGTGACACTAAGGTTGTGGTAGAGAGGGTTCGACTGATGAATCCCGTCCTTAGCACGCATCACCATAGAGTGATGAGGTGGCGGAGGCGGGAGGCGAGGCCGTCGTCGCAGCGGAGCCACAACTGCGGGTGTAAAAGACGACGAGGACGAAGCCGCAGAGGTGACCGCAGGCGACGAGGCAGCGGTCGAGGCCACCGGGGAAGCCATAGAGGGCGACGGCGATGAGACCGCGATGGAGGCCACGTGTGAGACCATAGAGGGCGGTGGCGATGAGACCGCGACAAAGCCATGGGTGGCGAAGACGAGTCCGTGGGTGAGACCGCAGACAAGGGCGATGAGCCGGCAGGCGAGGCCACAGCCGACGTAGAGGGCTCCTGGGGCGTTGCAGGGAGCGAAACGGCCAAAGGTGATGAAGAGGCCGTCGCGCCTGCATGGGCTGCTGCCAAAGCTAGCGGGGACGAAGTTGGCTCCTCCTGAGTTGGCGAAGACAAGGCCGGCTGCACCACAACCGGCGAGGAGGGTCCGGTCGAGAGAACCGGACGGGCCACCGAAGGAGTAGGTGGCCGCGGCGCAGGTAGCGCAAGGGCGCCACACGACCGACGAGGGCCGGTCTCCGAAGATGTCACCGCTGTCGAAGTAACCTGCTCAAAAGGAAAGACAACCTCGTCAAAGTAAACGTGTCGCGAGACAAACACACAATGAGAGACGGGGTCCTAGCATTGAACGCCTTTGGTGTTGGGTTGATAGCCAAGAAACACACAAGTGAGAAACCGAGGTGCCAGTTTGTGTGGAGCGGTGGCAGTAATGTTGGGGTAACATAAGCAACCAAAGACGTGAAGATCGTCATAGGATGGAGGAGACCCGAACAAGAGATGATGAGGTGTATAGCTCCATCGTGGTTTGCAAGGCCGGATGTTAAGGAGAAGCATGGCAGTAGCAAGAGCATCGGGCCAGAACCGTGCGGGTATGTGTGCATGAAAGAGCAATGCACGAACACTCTCATTGAGGGTGCGGAGGACACGTTCGGTGCGACAGTTTTGTTGGGATGTATATGAACATGTGAAATGAAAGATGGTTCCATGAGTGGAGAGGAGGTGTCGAATGGCGAGATTATCAAATTCTTTTCCGTTATCCGTTTGAAGGTGAGCAATGGTGCAATAAAGTGGGTGTGGACGTAAGCATAAAATGAGTGGAGGGTGGAAGCGACATCGGATTTACGACGTAGTGGAAAAGTCCAAGTGAAGTGACAAAAATCATCTAAAATCACAAGATAATATGATAAGCCCGAATTGCTAGGTGTCGGTGTCAAAATCGGCGGATCTCGGGTAGGGGGTCCCAAACTGTGCGTCTAGGCGGATGGTAACAGGAGACAAGGGACACGATGTTTTTACCCAGGTTCGGGCCCTCTCGATGGAGGTAAAACCCTACTCCTGCTTGATTGATATTGATGATATGGGTAGTACAAGAGTGGATCTACCACGAGATCAAGGAGGCTAAATCCGAGAAGCTAGCCTATGGTATGATTGTTGCAATTGTTGTTGTCCTACGGACTAAAACCCTCTGGTTTATATAGACACCGGAGGGGGCTAGGGTTACAAAGAGTCGGTTATAATGGTAGGAGATCTACATATCCGTATTACCAAGCTTGCCTTCCACGCCAAGGAAAGTCCCATCCGGACACGGGACGAAGTCTTCAATCTTGTATCTTCATATCTTGGAGTCTGGCCGATGATGATAGTTCGGCTATCCGGACACCCCCTAGTCCAGGACTCCCTCAGTAGCCCCTGAACCAGGATTCAATGACTACGAGTCCGGCGCGCATATTGTCTTCGGCATTGCAAGGCGGGTTCCTCCTCCGAATAATTCATAGAAGATTGTGAACACCAGGACAGTGTCTGGCTCTACAAAATAAATTCCACATACCACCATAGAGAGAATAATATGTTCACAAGTTCAACCTGCTGACGTATTTTGTGGCGTGACATCACACCACTACCAAGCCTTTACTTGAATCATTTTTATTATACCACCTCAGCGTGTTTAGCGAAGCGGTTTCCTTGGCACGTCTTGTCGAAGCAGAGATCGTGTTCCCCTTATTCCGGGATTCCCATCAATACCGACGTGGGTAACCCAACCGCGCCCATTGCCACGCCCCCTCCATCGAGGGCGAGTTCCAAACGTTCACGGCGACGGCTCTTGGTATTCTCCATCTTTATAATGAGACCAAGGATCGTTTCTTTTCTTCAATCCTCAATTGAATCCACCCCTCGCCCCAAGTTCCAGCACTCGGGGCTCCAGATTCGAGCGCTTCGGACCTTCGACAATGTCCGGCTCCGACCTGCAGGGCTGGTGGATGCCCTCCTCCGTCCCGGAGGAGGACGTGCTAAAGCTGAGAGAAGCCAGGTACTTAACCTACGAGATTTCGCATAGGCTGCCTGCCCAAGGGCAAGTCATTCCCACTCCCGAGCCAGGCGAGAGCGTCGTGTTCGTGTCTCACCTCCGTCGGGGTTTAGGCTTCCCGATGGATCCTTTTGTGAGAGGGCTCATGTTTTACTATGGGCTGGAATTCCATGACTTGGCTCCGGAGTCCATCCTCCACATCTCATCATTCATAGTCGTCTGCGATGCCTTCCTCCGCATTACCCCTCACTTTGGTTTGTGGCTCAAAACCTTCAACGTGGAGCCGAAGATGATTGAGGGGCACCAGGCAGAGTGCGGCGGGGCGGTTATAAGCAAGAGGGCCGATGCTCCATGGCCCGAGGGCTCTTTTCAGAAGGAGCTCGGCTTGTGGCAACATGAGTGGTTCTATATTACCGCTCCCAGGGGCAGCAGGCAGAGGCCGCCGCCCGTCTTTCGCCCGGGTCCTCCACAGCGGCTGACGTCATGGGTCAGCAAAGGGCTTGACTGGGGGCCATCCAAGGACGTACCCCTATTGCAGGGCCGGATTCGAGACCTCCAAGAGAGGGAGATCAATCTGGTCGTGGTGACGCAGGTTATGCTGATTAGGCGTCTTCTGCCCTGCAAACGTCGCCCTCTCCGTCTGTGGGAATTCAATCTGGAGGGACCACGAGCTCTCCAACACTTCATGGGTACGTCGCCCGTGGAGATGTACAAATTGTTCTTCGGATCACAAGAGATGTGTCCGGACTTGACCGAGGACGCCGACCTAAGCTGCAATCGCCCGGATACTCAAGTAAGTAGCCCTGTGTCCGGACATACCATTTGTTTGCATATCTTAGATTTGCCTTTTAACCAATTCGTCCTTTGAACAGGAGTGGATGGCGCAAGCAAAACTGATACGGTGTCCGGCCCCCCTCCCGGAGACCGCTCCGGATCCCATGTTGGTCAGGATGCTGGAGGTTGCGCCTTCAGAGGAAGGCGAAGGGGAAAACAGAGAAACTACCGCCTCTACCAAGGAGGCCTTCGAGAAAGGGGGGATCGAGAATCCCTCCTTCCAGAGGGAGAAGAGGACCGCTTCCGAAGACCCGGAGGTTAAGGCCTCAAAGCGGGGGAAGAAATCTTCACCATAGGGTCCTGCGCCAGGGGAAGCCCCGGCCGCACTATCTCCCTTAAGGAATCGGCCATCCAGCGAGCCGTAAGTAGAAAAAGAGGAGTTTTGTAATAAGGGATATCCCTATTTTTGCTTCTGAGGATAACCGAAGTTTTTACCTTGTAGTTCGGATCTCCCCCCTTCTCAGCTGAGCTCATCTTCAGGGGACCTTCGTCCGGAGATGACGGAGAGCGAGACGCCTCCATCTGCCGTGCCGTCAGGCGGGGCGGACGACCCTGAGGTGTCGTCGCGGAGGGTCTCCCCGAGTCCGGCAGGGCCGGCGAGTTCGGCACTGACTGGTGTATGGCCGGGGGGGCTGAAGGATCTGCTTGAGAGGGCGTCTATCTCAGAAGATCACCGTACATTAGTGAGTATGGTGATTGAAAGAATTTCATCCGCTGAGGGCGGGTTGCATGATGCCGTCAGAAGTTTGCTGGTGGGGTTTGAGGTACGTAAAAATGACATACCTTTTGACAGTTTTACACATAAAGTGCGTCATGTATAGATAGTAGCCCCTGAGACTCGGTATGTTGTCGAAAACGATAGCGTGCCGAGGATCATACTCTCAGGTATTAATTCTTGCCTTTCCTATGCAGGTGGCGGATAGTCCGGTGGCCAGCCGGACTGATGTAGTTGCCGAACTAAAGCGGCATCTCGATGTTGCGGATGCGGACATCGCGCTGGTCAATAAACGACTTGACGAGTCACAAGGTTGGTTGTTTCTCCGTGGTCACCTAGTAAGGGAGCTGATGCCCACTCCTTACAATATGTATGCTTAATGCAGATGGTGCCACAGCTGTGGAGGACCTTCGGGCAGAGCTTGCTCGAGCCAAGGAGCAGGCCAGAAGGAGTGATGCGGCTGCCTCGAAGGCAGCCAAAGAGCTAAAAGCCGAAAAGGCTGCTCACTGCCGAAGCAGGGAGGAGATGGCCGGAATGGCCGTGAAGCTGAAGGATGTTACTGACCGCTATGAGGTTCTTGAAAAAGAACGCTGAGTGGAGCAAGAAGACCTAAAGAAGGCCACCGCCGAAGCCAAGGATGCCCGTTCTGCAATGAGGGCTATAAAGGAGGAGCTGCGTCAGGCCGGAGACATTACGGCTGGAAAGCCCTTTCTGCTGTGCAGGAAGTTCACAGATTAGAAGTATGCTCAGCTTGGCCAGCGTTCACTTCCGTTGACCGATCGGTTGGCTGAGTGGGCTGAGCTGAATAGATTGTCCGGATTTGCCATGACGGATGTGGTGACTCATCTGTGGCCGGATAGGCCCAAGCCAAAGAGTTATTTTGGCTTTGCAGCAATTCCTAGGGGAGGTGCCGCATATCGAGGCGGTGAAGCGGTCGGTATGCATCGAGGGCGCATGGATGGCTCTCGCCCGTGTGAAGACATACTGGACGGAGATGGATGCCACCAATGTTGCAACCCGGGGTTCGGACGAGAGCCGGTTACCCGCCGAGCACTATTTTGGGGAAGTCCTTCAAGGCGCTCGTGTAATAGGGTCGCAGTGCTCGAAAAATGTAATGTTCAAGTGATATTTATGGTTTGTGAAACCACATTTATAATGCAACGGCTTTTTATACTTGTGCGTTCAAGTATTGAAATATCTCCTGTGCGGCCGTTAATGTATACGTGTATATAACCTGAAAGATGGCAGTCTTCGGCTTCAGCCCACGCACATGGTGCGGGGGTGTTCGCGAAATAGCGCATTTTCACACTTAATCCAACATCTTGGTCCTGTGAAGGAGGTGGTAGCGTAGCAAACTAGGCAACCGGACTATAATGCTTTATCACTTTCACTTAGCCATAGGAGTTCGAAGGTGGGGCTACGATATAGCCCCTAGGGGCACCGCGTTCTCCGAATTCGGGGCGCGTATGTGCCTGACCGGGAAACGGTCCTTCGTCAAAGCGGGGGAATTCTAGACATTCCGGTAGTCGATCGAGTGGTTGACTAGTCTCTCGCTATATCATGACAGTCAGTTTTCAGCTTTCTCTACTGAGGTGCTCGCCCGGCCGAACCGGGGCACAATCGCAGTAGTTCTCCTGGTGCCGCGTTAGCCGATGATACGGAACGTAAGGCAGCAAAACACAGGAGCCGGGCAAACCCAACATTTGACCAAAGACATGATTCGGAGCTGATGCATATAAGGCCTAACTCGAGACGCCGAACACTCCCTGAGGTGTTCGGTCTTTATGATAACGGGCAGAACAATGCCCTAAGCCCCTAGTGTCTAGGTATGGGCGAGAACTTCTGACGCGGCCGATGCCAAAACGCCAGCCTCCTCCTCGGTTATGGTAAGAAACCGGGGGATGTGTATCAACAAGAGACAGTAAGAAAGGTTTACGCAGGGTCTTAATCTGAAAAGAATCCTTGCAACGGGTCCCTGCTGCACGTCTGCGCCTGTGTCTCCGTTGTGCTGTATCCTGGACGGGTGTAGCACGCTGTTCATCTGTAAAATAGGAGAACTTAGTTTGAAAAGATATCGTGCAAAAAATGTATTTAAAACAGAGTATGATTTAAAAAAATGAATAAGGTTGAGCTTTATTGGCTCTCCTTATCCGTGCTCCCAGCCCCTTATATAAAGGGGTATGGGGCTAGTAAGCCCTTAGTTTATGTATGCCGGACTTGCCTAGCCGTGTCCGGGGTCTGAACGACCTTTTAATGAGATGATGCCGCGTGGGCCGGGCATTTTAAGTGTAAGAGACGCGTAATGCGGTATTGCGTTAAAGCGGGCGAAAGCTTCACGTCCCAATAGTGCTTGATGGCTACTTTTAAATGGGGCGACATGGAAGATTAGCTTTTCGCGACGGAAGTTGTCGGATGAACCGAACACGACTTCTAGTAGTAAGGAGCCCGTGCACTTGGCGTAAGGGCCTATCGTCACTCCTTTGAAGGAAGTGCGGCTATGGCGAATTTTAGTAGGGTCTATCCCCAACTTGCGGATTGTGTCCGAATATAGCAGGTTTAAATCGCTGCCGCCATCCATTAGGACTTGTGTAAATTGTAGTCCGTCGATTATAGGATCCAATATCAAAGCAGTCCATCCTGCATTTCGAATACTTCTGGAGTAATCCAGGTGGTCGAAAGTAATTGGTTTTGACATCCAATCTCGGGATTCCGCTGGGGTGGACCGTGCGACGCGTACTTTAGCGGGTGCCGCACTATTGTTCCGTATTATCACATGAAGTGAGTTTACTGTTTTGACTTCTTGTGGGAAGGTCTTTTGTTGTCCGGCGCTCTGCTTGTGGGGTTTGTCATCGTCTTCTCTTGGTGTGTCGAGCCCCTTGTGTTCGGTGTTAAGTCGGCCGGACTGCTTGAAGACCCAACAATCTCTGTGGGTGTGGTTTGCAGGCTTCCGTGGGGTACTGTGAATTTGGCATATCCTATCCAAGATTTTGTTTAGGTTGGATAGCTCGTCACTGTTGTCCTTAAGAGGCAGTGTTTTGTTGTTCGGCCGAGAGCTTTTGAATCCGGCGTTGACCGCCGTGCTCTTTGGGCCATTTTCCTTATTCCGGCGCTGATCTTTTCTGCGTCGTGACTTCCCATTTCCATCTCTAACCTCAGATTTACTCGGGTCGCTGATGCTGCATCTTGCCAGCCAGCTATCTTCTCCCGCGCAAAAGCGGGTCATGAGGCTCGTTAGCGCGGCCATTGTTCTTGGCTTTTCCTGGCCGAGGTGTCTGGCGAGCCATTCGTCTCGGACGTTATGTTTAAAAGCTGCTAAGGCTTCGGCGTCCGAACAGTCGACTATTTGGTTCTTTTTGGTGAGGAACCTGTTCCAGAATTTGCGCGCTGACTCTCCGGGCTGTTGAGTTATGTGACTTAAATCGTCTGCATCCGGTGGGCGGACATAAGTCCCCTGAAAATTTGCTCTAAACGAATCCTCGAGCTCTTCCCACCTTCCAATGGTATTTTCTGGGAGGCTTTTGAGCCAATGCCGAGCTGGCCCTTTGAGCTTGAGGGGTAGGTATTTTATGGCATGGAGATCGTCTCCTCTAGCCATATGTATGTGTAGGATGTAATCCTCAATCCAGACTCCATGGTCTGTTGTTCCGTCGTATGCCTCTATGTTTACGGGCTTAAAGCCCGCTGGAAATTCATGATCCAGTACCTCATTGGTGAAACATAGTGGGTGTGCGGTGCCCCTGTATTTAGGTGTGCCGTTATCTTCGAACACTTGACGTGTTGTGTTGCTTCCTGGAGCCCTCATTTTTGGCCCATAGATGGACCTGACCGGGCCATTCTTTTTTCGAGGATCCTTATGTGGATCGTGTGGCGGCTTGTGTGCGGCGCCGTCTGCCGCTCTTGGCCTGTCATCTGGTCGTCTATCCGGCCAGGCGGCCTCTTTGTTTTGTGACTGTGGGGGTTCTACGGCCTCCTCGTCAAATTCGGGCAGCAGTTTGCGCTTCGGGTAGCTCTTTGCTTGGTGACTATCGCCATATTTATCTGCGGTCTTGAGTACTTTGCTCCATCTCTTTCTGAGTACATCTTCCGCTGTTTTGAGCTTCCGCTTCTGCTTCTTCAAACTTCTTGCAGTGGCGACGAGCCTTTTGTGAAGGTTCTTATGCTCCGGTGATGTGTCTGGCGTGAGATCGTCTGGACTGTTGTCTTCATCGGGAATGGGTTGCTCGCCCAATTCATCCTGTTCGGATGACTGCTTGGTGGCGTGTTCGTCGTCCACTGGTTCGTCCTGCTCTACGGCTGGGCCAGTATGGGTGTTGTTGTTATCGAGGCGGGACTTTGGGCGGCGCTTGCGTCGCCGCTTTGGTTGTTTTTCGGGGGAACTATCCTTCGCCGCATCCCGTTGTTCCTCATTATCGCTTCCTTTTGGTGTATCCACCATATATATGTCATGAGTTGAGGTGACTTTCCGGTGCCCAGTAGGCGCTGGTTCTTGGTCATCTCCGGC
Source organism: Triticum dicoccoides (assembly GCF_002162155.2). Taxonomy (NCBI): domain Eukaryota; kingdom Viridiplantae; phylum Streptophyta; class Magnoliopsida; order Poales; family Poaceae; genus Triticum; species Triticum dicoccoides. The sequence continues at coordinate 544,651,891 of NC_041391.1, forward strand.
ATCGTCGTCCATACCGTCGATGTCTTCGGAGTCGAAGTCTAGCATGTCGGTTAAATCGTCGACAATTGCTACAAAGTGGGTGGTGGGTGGGCTTCGAATTTCTTCGTCATCCGCATCCCAACCGTCCTGACCGCAGTTCGGCCAGGGCTCTCCCGATAACGAGAGATACTTTAGTGAATTCAGGACGTCGCCAAAAGGTGAGTCTTGAAAGATGTCCGCAGCGGTGAACTCCATGATCGGCACCCAATCGGATTCGATTGGCGGGGGCGCGGGAGGTTCGGAGTCCGGCATGGAGTCCGGCACCTTGGAGTCACAGGCTTCACAAGGGACAAGGTCAGTATTTGGCTCCATCGCTGCAGGGGTAGCAGCCCCTGAGGCGGTGTCTAGCCACCCGTCCTCGATCTGGGCGGCCGGCTCCGAATTGAGGATCAGAGCGGGCTTGTGTGCGGCCTCCAGGGCACTATCCAGCAGCAGAGCTAAATCGTGCTCATCGAGATAGTGCGGCGCGCTCGGCTGTGGCTCGAATCCGTCGAAGATCAAGTCTCCGTGGATGTCAGCCGTGAAGTCTAGACTTCCAAATCTGACCTGATGGCCAGGGGCGTAGCTTTCGATCTGCTCCAGATGGCCAAGCGAATTGGCCCGCAGTGCAAAGCCGCCGAATACGAAGATCTGTCCGGGGAGAAAAGTCTCACCTGGACCGCGTCGTTGTTGATGATCGAAGGAGCCATCGGGCCTATATGCGACGGCACAGAGGAACTCTCAATGAAAGCACCAATGTCGGTGTCAAAACCGGCGGATCTCGGGTAGGGGGTCCCGAACTGTGCGTCTAGGCGGATGCTAACAGGAGACAAGGGACACGATGTTTTTACCCAGGTTCGGGCCCTCTCGATGGAGGTAAAACCCTACTCCTGCTTGATTGATATTGATGATATGGGTAGTACAAGAGTGGATCTACCACGACATCAAGGAGGCTAAACCCTAGAAGCTAGCCTATGGTATGATTGTTGTAATTGTTGTTGTCCTACAGACTAAAACCCTCCGGTTTATATAGACACCGGAGAGGGCTAGGGTTAACAGAGTCGGTTACAATGGTAGGAGATCTACATATCCGTATTGCCAAGCTTGCCTTCCACGCCAAGGAAAGTCCCATCCGGACACGGGACGAAGTCTTCAATCTTGTATCTTCATAGTCTTGGAGTCCGACCGATGATGATAGTTCCGCTATCCGGACACCCCCTAGTCCAGGACTCCCTCACTAGGCACTGGAGATGTACAAACATAACAATGAATAACATCGAAAGGAAAAGTGGTTATTGATGTAGATGAAGGAAACGACAAGCGAACGTGATTTCCGATACGGCAAGCATGACAAGTATGCGCCGCTAATTTATTACATGAAAAAGAAAAGGTGCTCAAAATTTTGTGAAGAGCGTCGACGTCGGGATGACCAAGTCGAGCATGCCAAAGCGAGACATCGGCATGAAGAGCAACCAGACCTTGTCATAGGACATCATGGATAGAGATCATCATGGGAATCACATCGGTGCAGAACCCTCCGGGAGCGAGCATCCTTGACAGAGAAACCAAGAGCGTCAAACTCAACAGTGACATGATTTTCACGAGTAAGAGTACGAACAGAGCATAGGTTTTTGATTAAGGATGGTGAACAAGCACATTATTAAGAGTTAAAGATGAAGAGGGAAACAGAAGGGAGGACGAACTGTGATGAGTGATGGGAAGAGAGGTGCCATCACCAACCACGATACGAGAGTTGAAGGGATAGGGGGAGGCATGGGAGAGGATACCAGGATTAGAAGCCATGTGAGCGGCAGCGCCGGTGTCCATGTACCAATCGCCACCTCCACTGTAGTTGCTCGGCGAGGGGGCAACATGAAGAGTGGAGAGAAGTGCGGGGTCCCAAACACTGCCATGTGTCTCGCCATATGCACCGTAAGCCGGAGAGCCACCATAGGGTGCGACACCACCATATGCCACAGGACCACCATAGGTTGCAGCACCACCATATGACGTGGGACCAGGGTGGGCGCGGTCAGGAGCGCCTGATGAGAAGCCGGCCGAGGACCGAGGATGCCCGGAGCAGGAGGGCGGGGGATAGGCATGGAGCGCATGCACAACACCCGTCCAGGGATTGTACCCCGACAACCATGGCGGGGTATGAGCAGCCACAGTGTGCGCAAGAGGGCGCTGCGCCGTGTTGGAGTCGCGTGCCCGACCCCTGCGACCGTTCTGCTTGCGGCCACCCGAGGAGGCGGGCGCGGGAGGCGGGGTCGGAGCAGGAGCACGCGGCGCAGACAGGAGGCACGCCGTTGCCGACGACGATGCCGACGTGGAGGGCGGCGTGGGTCACCTGTCGAGCAGAGTGGCGAAGGCGCTTCTCCTCCATGCGAAGATATGTGACCGCCTTGGCGTACGTCGGCGTGACGAGAGAGAGGGTGGCGGTGGACTGGCCGAGGTCGAGGTGGAGGCCCTGATGGAGGTTGGTGAGGAGGACGAAGTCGTCGATGGTCATGCCGACATCGCGCAGCTCGTTGGCGAGAACCTTCAACCGCGTGCAGTACTCATCGATCGAAAGATTGTTTTACTGCAAAGTGAAGAACTCCCTTTGAAGGAAGACACGACGTTGGAGTTGATTGTCGAGGAAGAGATCGCACAACCGTGTCCACATAGCGTACGCCAATGGGTCACGGGAGTTCACCATGTAGTAGAGACCTTCGGAGATGCCGAGGAAGAGCCACTTGACGATGCAGGTGTCCATGGCAGCCACTCGTCGTCGTCCTTCATGTTGCGGAAGTCGACGCCCCCGTCAACGTGCTCGATGAGACAGTAGGAGCGGAACAACAACACGAAGTAGGTGCGCCACGCATTGTAGGATGGCGAGTCGGGGTCGAGGACGACGGTACATGGTCTTTGATGTGGAGCTCGTTGAGGCGGTCGGAGGTGAACATGGCGCCGGCGAAAGAACCGGCATCGAAGGGTTCGGCTTTGGAGCGGGGCATGGTGGCTAGGAGAAGGGAAGGGGTGGCAACGGGTGGTTAGGGTTTTAGGTGTTGGTGGAGGGAAGGGGGGCGGCGGAGGCTGCAGGAGATAGCGGCGGCGGCACTAGGGTTTGGGGGAGAGGCGGCGGTGGCTACAGTAGGGAGGGAGTAGCGGCGGCGGCTTAGGGTTTTTGGGAGGAGGAAGCGGCGGCGGCAACAGAGGAGGTAGCGGCGACGGAGGTAGCGTTAGAGGGGGTGGCAGCGGCGGCTACGAGAAGAAGGGGCGGCTACGGGGAGCGGAAGCGAGGAAGATCGCGGAAAAACTGATACCATGTAGAGAGAATATGGGATGCAACTCAATTGTATTCCTCGAAGTTGGTCACAATATATACACGAGATGTCTTGCGTGACAAGGAAACTAATCCTAACATATCCCTATGAGTCAATTATACAAGGCTAGAGATTATAAGAATAGTAATACAAATATGTCACGTTCAAGATCAATAGCCTTTATTAGAAAGAGAACAAAAAATCACATATATTTCGCTGATGACATGTCATGGAAAGGGTTGCGTCAGCGTCTTCCTGGTGGTGCCGACATGGGAGTCGATCTCACAGAAATGGCGTGAACAGTACAAATCAGTCACAGACGCTTATGTCCGACCGAGAGATATAATCCTGCTTGGAGTAAAATCCAGACACGGTCTTATGTCAGAACAGTGCAGTTTGTGGCTCTGCCATCGCCGACGCGTTATACAATCCTCTGAGCAGCGCCTGGGCGATGAACCTGTTGGCAGCGTCGGTGAAGTGGATGCCGTCCCACGAGAGGAACTCGGACGGGTCGGAGCTCGCCGTCGAGTCCGAAGTGCCGCAGAACGCCGCCATGTCGAAGTGGTACGGGCCAGCGCCGCCGCCGCAGAACGCGGCCAACGGCCTGTCGCCGAAACCTGCACGTCCCAGGTAAAATCAGTGATCGTGCATTGATGTCAGCACGGATGGTGTCTGTCAGTTATATTGCGCGTGCACGCACCGTATTTGCCGGGCGACGCGACGAGGTTGGCGATGGGGCTGTAGATGTCCGCGTAGAAGAGGGTCGTGCCGGGGTGGCTCCGCCGGAGCTCGCGGAGCATGCAGTTGAGCGCGCGGTTGTGCAGCTGGGCGATCTCGTTGAACCCCGTGATGCAGCCGGACTCCCCGTGCGCGTCGCCGGGGAAGAGGGCGAGCAGCTCCGGCTCGCACCCCAGCGGGATCATCCCCGTCACCAGCACCGTCCTTGCACCGGCGGCGACCACGGCCTGCGTAGACGATGCACAGTTGGTCCGCGCGCGCTTCTGTTATGCTGGTGGTTGGGTCGAAAGGATTTACTGCTTACGTTCAGCGCCGAACGGGTGACGGCGACGATGTCCGGCACAAAGCTCGCCGCGAATTCGGCTGTGCGGTTGCTGAATAGCGCGAAGATGTAGTCGTTTACTCCGATCTCTCCGAAGTAGAAGACGGAGGTCGCCATGATATCGCTCTCTTCTTCTGTAGTATGCACAAGATTGCAGTAACAGAATTATTACAAACGAAGGATCGAAATATTTCCACCATTATTAAGAGACATATAAACCGCAGTGCATTTTTTCTTGCAGTGCATCCAAGTATCCAACTGTCACCTCTTCACCTCACTTCGTATATAAACCCGAGAGTAGAAACTCCCAGTTACATTTAAAATTGGCACAGTCTTCAGGAAAAAAATTATATGAGACTAGGTCTCACGGTTGGTAGGTGAGACCCGCCCTGATGGATGACTCGTGGCATCTAATGTCTCCCCCCTGATTTCAGGGGGTGGGGTAGATGCTTTGTGATTTGTGAATGCCACGTGTCATCCATCAGAATGGGTCTCACCTGCTAACCCATGAGACCTGGTCTCATAGAATTCTTTTTCCAGTCTTCATGCTGGAATTCTATGCTAAATTGTGTATAATTTGTCGGTGACGGGATTTATAAAAAAGTTAAAATAACCTAGTTTTTTTATAATATATACTATAGTACATTTATGTACTAGCATCAAGAAACGAAAGTGATGTTTTGGGATAAATCAAATATTGTAAGTACTCCCTCCGTCCGAAAATACTTGTCATCAAAATGGATAAAAAAAGATGTATTTAGATGTATTTTAGTTTTAGATATTTTTTTATTCATTTTGATGACAAATATTTTGGGACAGAGGGAGTACTTATAAATACTTGCACACATCACGTATACTCAGGTCTTTAATTTGAGTATGAAACATGTATTGTATTTTATTTAAAATATATTGTTTCTAACCATGTAATTTTATTGTACATGTTTTATTAATAATCGACCTAAAACGCCGTGTTCAATTTATAAAGTAAATCGAAGGGAGTACGTGATCTGTGCAAGTATTCATAAGTACTGCTGCCTACAACTTACAAAGATTCGATCTATCTCAAGACATCACTTCGTGGTGACCACGATGGATTATAAAGCCTTTTAGCTAGAAATGAGGGGGTCAACTACTTTAAAAAACTACCTGTAACTGCAATCACTCTTTGTTACTCCCTCCGTTCACAAATATAAGATGTTTTAATTTTATTGTGAATCGAATCTACATAGACACTGTTAGGAGCTAGGGTTTTGCCCTTCCGAGGGCGTAGGTTATAGGGGAAGGAGGGAGGTGGGCGAGGGCTAGAGCGCGGCGGCCGGCAGCGAGGCGCCGTCCTTGCGGATTGGCGGCGGCGGCGCAAGCAGGAGGCGGCTAGGGTTTAGGGTTCCGACTCCTCTGGGAGCTGGGCAATAGAATAGTCTTATTGCTTGATTCTCAAAATAGTTTTACAACTAGTATATATAACCATAATCTGAAAATAAACCTAAGATAACTTGGGCCTTAAGCCTGCCCAGTGGGCCCACGGCGGCCATAGACCTGGCCGGTCATAACATCTCTCCCCGCCTGCGCAAACAGCTCGTCCTCGAGCTGAAAGTCGGGGTAGTGCTGGTGGAATTCCTCGCGCTGCTCCCAAGTAGCGTCCTCCTCCGGTAGTCCAGCCCACCGAATCAACACGTACCAGGCGCCTCGGCGCAGCTGGGCCTTGAGCGCCTTCTCCGGTGCAGGAAGGAGACGTCCGTCCGAGGCCGGCGGTAGGGCCGGCGGTGCCGCGGGTGGATCACCGCGGAATGGCTTGAGCAGCCCGACGTGGAAGACATCATGAATGCGCGCGCCGGCCGGAAGCTGAAGACGGTACGCCACTTTCCCAATGCATTCCAGGATAGCAAAGGGACCGGCATAATGAGGACCGAGCTTCTTCCGTGCGCTGGGTTCCAATGATTGCGTAGAGCGGTGAAGTAGACGCAGCCAGACCCAATCTCCCACCGCGAGTTCCGCCTCGCGATGGTGGCCATCATAGTATCGTTTGGCCAACTGCTGGGCCTGGAGAAGTCGTTGCTGGACCTCCACGAGCATCTCATCACGGCTCCTCAGAAGAGCCCCGGCCGCCTCGGTCCGTGCCGAGGCCGCATCCACCGGCAGGATCGGCGGGGGTGGCCGACCATAAACCACCTCAAAGGGCGTATCACGAAAGGCGGAGTGAAAAGAGGTGTTGTAGCAGTACTCCGCCCACGAGAGCCAGTCCACCCATGCACGAGGGCGATCACCTATAACACAACGCAAATACATGGCAATCACCTTGTTAACGATTTCAGATTGGTCGTCCGTCTGAGGGTGGAAGGCAGTGCTCAGGCGGAGCTTCACGCCCGCCAGCCGGAAAAGGTCGCGCCACACATGGCCCGTGAAGACAGGATCCCGATCACTGACGATCGAAGAAGGAAACCCGTGGAGACGGACAATGCCATCGAAGAAGGCCCGTGCAACAGATGTCGCTGAATATGGGTGGCCAAGAGGGAAACAAAAGCAGTCAACCACTGTGAGAATGACGGATTTGCCGCCCACCTTGGGAAGGCCCTCGATGAAATCCATGGAGATGTCTGCCCAAACCTGAGATGGAACCTCCAAGGGCTGAAGCATGCCAGCTGGCCGCAGTGTCTCCATTTTGTTGCGTTGGTGTCACGCCCAATATGCGACCCTATCCAAAAGGAACTCGAAGGTCCCACCAAGGATAGACCCGCATATTGGAACGCTTTTGCAAGGTGGATATCATTACATCAACATTACATAATAGACGGGGATACATACAAAAGGCATACAATGCCACACGAATACAACAACATATTACAAGAGATCAACATCCGACTAAGGATGAACCACAAACAGAAGCTCAAACGACATCCACCCTGCTAGCCCAGGCTGCCGACCTGGAACCTATCCCCTGATCAAAGAAGAATCAGAAGAAGAACTCCATAACAAGCAAACATCGCTCTCACGTCATGATCATCGCATAACCTGTACCTGCAACTTTTGGTGTAGTAATCTGTGAGCCACGAGGACTCAGCAATCCCATTACCATGGGTATCAAGACTAGCAAAGCTTAATGGGAAAGGAAGGGGTAAAGTGGTGAGGTTGCAGCAGCGGCTAAGCAAGTATGGTGGCTAACATACGCAAATGAGAGCGAGAAGAGAAACAAAGGAACGGTCGTGAAGCTAGCAATGATCAAGAAGTGATCCTGAACTCCTACTTACGTTAAACATAACCCAAAGACTGTGTTCACTTCCCGGACTCCGCCGAGAAGAGACCATCACGGCTACACACACGGTTGATGTGTTTTAATTCGGATCTGGTGTCAAGTTATCTACAACTGGACATTAACAAATTCCCATCTGCCACATAACCGCGGGCACGGCTCTCGAAAGTTTATACCCTGCAGGGGTGTCCCTACTTAGCCCATGATAAGCTCTCGCGATCAACGAAGGATATTCCTTCTCCCAGGAAGACCCGATCAGTCTCGGAATCCCGGTTTACAAGACATTTCGACAATGGTAAAACAAGACCAGCGAAGCCGCCCGATGCGCCGACAATCCCGATAGAAGCTGCGCATATCTTGTTCTCAGGGCACACCGGATGAGCAAGACGTCGGGTTGGCATAGACCCTGGTTGCCCAGGGGGCGCCGGACATCGCTCGGTTTGGACCAACACTTAGACAAGCATTGGCCCGGGGGGGCTAAAATAAAGATGACCCTTAGGTTAATTACTCCCAAGGGAAAGGTAGGTGGTGGTGGTGAGGCAAATGGTAAAACCAAGGTTGGGCCTTGCTGGAGGAGTTTTATTCAAAGCGAACTGTCAAGGGGGTCCCATAAATCACCCGACCGCGTTAGGAACGCAAAATCCGGGAACATAACACCGGTATGACGGAAACTAGGGTGGCAAGAGTGGAACAAAACACCAGGCATAAGGCCGAGCCTTCCATCCTTTACCAAATATATAGATGCATTAATTAAATAAGAGATATTGTGATATCCCAACATAATCCTGTCCACCATGGAGCAAATCTTCAACTTCACCTGCAGCTAGCAACGCTATAAGAGGGGCTGAGCAAAACGGTAACATAGCCAAACAACGGTTTTCTAGGAAGGGTGTCAAAGGTTAGAGGTTCATGGCAATTTGGGAGGCTTGAAGAGCAAATGATAGGTAGCGTAGCAAAGCGATAGAATGAAGCAACTAGCATATCAATGATAGTAGTGAGATCCAGGGTAGCGGTCATCTTGCCTGAAATCCCGCAAGGAAGAAGAATGAGTCCATGAAGAAGATGAAGCCACGAAGACGAACCACACGTAGACGAATGCATCCTCACGATCGCAACGAAACTGGAACTATCAAAAAGAAGCACACAACATGGTAAATACACCACACATGAACAAGACATGATGCACAACAAGCATGATGCATGACAAAGCTACATGAAGCTACTCATGGCAAGAGATGATGCAAACAAGAACAACACATCAAGGCAAGTTTAAATGAGGCCGGGAACAACATATAACAATTCAAGTAAGTCCTCATATGCATATTTTGAAATTGGTCCATCTGAATAAACCTTATGTTCAAGTTGTTAAACAGCAAGTTAAGATGCACCAAGATGATCTACACAAAATTCTAGTCAAGTTACATATAAAGTTCATTGGATTCGGAGCTACGGCCTAGAAGATATGAGCAAAACAAGTCAAACATGGCATTGATGCAAAATGCATACAAACATCAAGCAAACACCTCAAAACAAGGATGCAACATGATAATATGAAGCTACATGCAAAAACAAGCAAGTTTCATATAGAGCACACTCAAAACGGAGCAACGGTTCAACACACACACACTCTATACAAGTCATAGCAACAATCTGTCCATAACAGCAACTAGGCATCTTGCAAGCATCAAAACAACAAGCTACAGCATCCCAACATAATAACAAAAGGCATGGCATGAAGTACAGGTAAAGCATAACAAAACATGAACACTGAGCTATCTCCAGAAATCACTAGAACATGCTCAAACACACATGGTAAGATTGCAAATAATAACAGTTTCAGACTTATCAGGAAATAACATCAGGTTGCAATGTTTAGAGCTATCAAACAACATGTTACAGGAACTTATCATGGCAACCAAAGGCATGGCATGATACTACTAAATGCATAGAACAAGAGTCCCTTACTGACCATTAGCCAAAAAGGATCAGAAGATATGATGGCACCCATGTAAACATGGCAAGTTATACTACAGATTCATACATGGCAGGAACAACAATAAGTAGGCATGTTGGTGAGCTTGAACCACTCACCACAGAGCAATACATGGCATGGCAAGGCAACCAACAGTAAGAAGGAATGTTTATGAAGCTATACATGGCAAGAGCAAGGTCATAGGGTGCATGGATCACTAGAAAAGCATATGGCCAAAACTGAACTTCATGTTAACGGGTTGACAGCAACATTATTTAGCAACTTTGGAGCAAGATTACAACATGTTAGAGCAGTATATAAATGCAACCAGGGGCATGAATGGATAGAACATGACATGTATAACAAAACATCCTTAGTGGACATCTCCAAATTATGCATAGAACGACTTGTAGCAGCAGGTTAACATAGCAACAAAATATAACAGAATCTGTCTAGCAAAACAACAACAACAAGTACCCTACTGAACAAGCTTGATGCACTCACTACACAAGTCACAAAAATACAAGGATGGCACCTCTGGAAAGATGGCATAGCATAGATCAAAACACATGTAGACATCAACCTCATAGGATGCACACATCAAACATGGCAAAAATGACAAATGAGCAAGTTATAACAGTTTCAGCAGATTAACATCAACATGCACTCTTCTAACAGCATTTCGGGCTTCAAGATGAGCTCAAATGAAAATGATGCAATGAAATGAAATGAAGTACTCGTTGAGACGAACAATTTGACATATTACACGCACGAAACAGAGCTACAGATGCAGAGATACGATGCGATGAACATGACATGATTATGCAAAATATCAGGGACTTGGAGAAATATACCCCTCCGAAACAGATCTAGGGTTCGTCGGTGGCGCGCGAACCGAGGTCAACTCCGGCGATGGGGGGCTTCTCGGGCGAGCTGCGGCCATGGAGGAGGTCGGGGAAGACGTCGGGGATGCGGGGGAGGTCGGATCCGGCGAGGGGCGCCGGTTCCCGCCGGAGAGAGGAGGCGGCGCGG
>NC_041391.1:544662987-544691087 GCF_002162155.2 Triticum dicoccoides
GGCCCGCGCGGGCCGCGGATGGGCTCCGCGGGCCGCGGCGGCGGTGAGGGCGCGGGTGCCACGTGGCGACGCGTGAGTGGCTGCGGGCGGCGGCGGAGATTTCGTCCGGCGAGGCCAGACATGTCCGGTGGTGGCAGGGGCGATTTGATCTAGGGTTAGGGGTGAAATTGATCCGAAAATTCGGGGGAGGAGGTGTTTATATAGGTAGAGGGAGCTAGGAGAGTCCAAAAGAGGTGCGGTTTTCGGCCACGCGATCGTGATCGAACGACCGAGAGCATGGAGGGGAGTTTGCTGGGCTTTGGGCCACTTTGGAAGGGGTGTTGGGCTGCACACAAAAGAGGCCTTTACGGTTACCCGGTTAACCGTTGGAGTATCAAACGACCTCCAAATGGCAAACTTGACAGGTGGTCTATCGGTGCTATACCAAGGCCGCTTGACAAACCTCGGTCCATTCCGAGACCGTTTAACACCCGCTCACAACGAAAGACAAAAGGGGGACGCCAGATGACATAGGAGTGCCGGATTGGAAAACGGACAACGGGGAAAATGTTCGGATGCATGAGACGAACACGTATGCAAAATGAAATGCACATGATGACATGATAAAATGCAGATGATGACATGGCAAAATGCAACACGCAAGCAAATGACATGGCAACGACGGCAAATAACTGGCAGACACCTGGCGCAACGAATCCGGGGCGTTACAGCTGGCACGTCACACAAGACCGCACCCAATCACGGACGAGGGCACGATCACCTGGAACATAGAAGTCGGCACGGAGTCGATGGAGCATCTTCTGCACGCCCTCATGGCCCGCCGAGTGGGAGAGACCCAGCACCTGCTGACGAAGATCGTCGTGCGCTGGAACGAAGATGCGGCGCACGTGGAGAAGCAGGCCATCGGCGAGGCGCCAGGGCTCGTCTAGCTCGCCCGCCGCCAGCTGCTGCTGCAAGAGGAGGGCGTCGGCCGCGGTCGCGGTTGCGCGGCGGATGTCGGCGTAGAGGGGGAACGAGGGCCCGGTGATGATGCAGAAGGCCGCCCCCTCCGCCTCGCCGTCGTCCACATCGACGTCACACCAGGACAGGGCGTCGACGATGGTGTTAAGGCGACCTGGCCGATACTCGACGGTGAAATCAAAGCCAAAGAGCTTACTGATCCACTGGTGCTGAGGAACCGTCGAGAGCCTCTGATCCAGCATGAACTTGAGGCTGTAGTGATCCGTGCGGATCCGGAAAGAACGACCCCAAAGATAGGGCCGCCAGTGGCGTACTGCCTGCACCAACCCAATAAGCTCACGCTCATACGCCGCCAACTTAAGATGGCGTGCAGCAAAGGGGCGGCTGAAGAAGGCGAGGGGTCCATCGCCCTGATGCAGGACCGCACCAAACCCCGCACCGGAGGCGTCGCAGTCGATGGTGAAGGGAAGGTCGAAATCCGGCATCTGTAGTACGGGTCCCGTCGTAAGGGCCCCCTTGAGGGCCTCGAATGCTGAAGTGGCCTCCTCATCCCAAGAGAAGGCGTCGCGACGGAGGAGGCGCGTGAGCGGGGCCGCAATGAGGTCAAATTCCCGGATGAACTTCTGGTAGTACCCCGCAAGGCCAAGAAACCCGCGAAGAGCCCGCGGAGACTGCGGGATCGGCCCGGTGGCGACGGCCGCCACCTTGTCGGCATCCATGGCCACACCCTCGGCCGAGATGACATGGCCGAGGTAAGCGACTGAAGGTGTCCCGAACGAGCACTTTAAGCGCTTAAGATGAAGATGATGCGCCCGAAGCTCGTTGAAGACGATGGCTACATGCTGGAGGTGCTCCGCCCAAGAGGCGCTGTAGATAAGAATGTCATCAAAGAAAACGAGCACAAACCGACGTAAGTAGGGTCGAAGGACATCATTCATCAAGGCCTGGAATGTCGCCGGGGCGTTGGAGAGGCCAAAGGGCATCACCAAAAACTCGAAGTGGCCGTGATGAGTCCGTAACGCCGTCTTGGCGATGTCGTCGGGATGCATGCGCACCTGATGATACCCCGACCGGAGGTCCAGCTTGGTGAAGAAGCGCGCCCCATGTAGCTCATCCAGGAGTTCATCGACCACTGGGATAGGAAATTTATCCTTAAGTGTGAGAGCATTAAGGGCACGGTAGTCGATGCAGAAGCGCCAGGTGCCGTCCGACTTGCGAACGAGGAGGACCGGTGTCGTAAAGGGTGATGTCGATATCCGGATAATGCCCGCGGCAAGCATGAGTGCGCACTGCCGCTCCAACTCGTCCTTCTGCAACTAAGGGTACAGGTAGGGCCGTACTGCCACAGGAGCCGAATCTGGCAGGAGATGAATACGATGGTCGTAGACCCGGGCCGGCGGAAGGCCCCGGGGTTCCTCAAAAAGATCACCATGCTGCTATAGAAGGTGATCCAGCAGTGGATGCTCGGCCTCCGTGGTAGCCGCGGTGAGCTAGAGTGGGGGTGACGCCGGGGTGCCTCCAACGCCCTCCCACCGGATGCGGCGGCCCATGCGCCAGAAGGTCATCGTCAGGGCGTCGAAGTCCCACAGGATGGGACCGAGAGTCCGCAAAAAGTCGACGCCGAGGATGAAGTCGAAGCAGCCCAAATCGATGCCGGCACAAGTGATGATGAAGTGCTCGTCACCGATAGTGATGGGGACGTCTCGAGCGAGCCCATGGCAGTGGAGGCGGTCACCATTAGCAACGGTGACGCTCAGCTGCTCCCCGCCCGTAGGGTGTAGTGCCAGTCGCCGCATAGTAGAGTCCGGAAGGAAGTTATGAGTGGATCCCGTGTCCAACAGGGCCACCAGAGTCTCGCCGTGGATCGTGACCGGGATAAGCATAGTCCGCTCAGTGCGGATGCCGGCCAATGCGTGAAGGGAGACGACAAGGGCCATAGCCAGCACAGGTGCGGGTGCCGGCGCGACCTCGGCGGCTGGATCGCCGAGTCCCTCCTCGGTGACAACGTCCTCCGTCTTGTCGACAGTCTCCAAGTAGAAGAGGCGCGGGCAGACATGGCCCGGGGCATAGGGTGCATCACAGTTAAAGCACAGCCCCAGGCGGCGGCGCTCGAGCTGCTCGGCCTGCGAAAGGCGCCGGAAGGGCCGCGTCGCGGCCGGAGTGGTCGCCGGTGGGACGGCTGAAGAAGCGGGCGCGGCCGATGGTGGTCGTGGAGGCACTCGGCCCCCCCGAGGTGCTGCTGGTCGTGTCAAGGCCTGGGCGCGCTGCTCGAACGCCCTAGCGTAGTACATGGCCGTCTGTAGGTCCTGGGGCCCCTTCATCTCGACGTCCACGCGGATGTGGTCGGGAAGGCCCCCGACGAAGAGCTCCGCCCGCTGGAGTGCCGTCACCCCCGGTGCGTGACACGCCAGAGCCTGGAAGCGGTCGGCGAAATCCTGGACCGTGGAGGTGAAGGGTAGGCGGCCCAGCTCGGACAAGCGGCTGCCGCGCCGTGGTGGTCCGAAACGAAGGAGACACAGCTCGCGAAAACGATCCCAGGGAGGCATGCCGCCCTCATCCTTCTCGAGAGCGTAGTACCAGGTCTGGGCGGCGCCCCAAAGGTGGTAGGACGCGAGCCAAGTCCGCTCGGACGCCGGTGTCCGCTGCCCCCGGAAGAACTGGTCACACTGGTTTAACCAGTTAAGCGGGTCGTCCGAACCGTCGTAGGTGGCGAAGTCGATCTTCGCGAACCGAGGCGGCTGCTGGTGTGGCGCGCCATGGCCCACTGCCTCGGCGGTGCGGAGGGCTGATGAAGGCGCTCGGTCCATGGTGGGGAGGTCGGCGTAGTTCCCTGTGGCGCCCGACGCCCCGGGCTGCAACTGGGACCCCGACGGCGGCCGGGCCTCCGTGTAGGCCGGCGTAGATGACGTCCCGTAGAGCCAGCCTGGCAGCAGAGACGGTGAAGATGGAAAGCGGACCTCCTGGATCGGGAGGCCGCTCGGCGAGGAACGGCCCAAGCTAGGGCTGGGCGGTGGCGGTGGTGGCACCTGCACGGTGGCAGCTGGAAGGGATGGCGCGGCTGGGGCCGGCACGGGCGACGCGGCCCAGGTCGGCCACTGCGGCCCCAGGGCGGCGGCTGGCGGCGCGGGTGGCGCCGCAAGCGGCGGCGGCGGCCACGGTGGCCACGGTGGCGTCGAAGACGCCGGTGAGGGGAGCGCCGGATAGCCCCCGGTGATGGCCGCGGGTATGAAGTACCACGACAGTGGCTGCTGGCCCGCGGCCACGGCCGGATGGAGCTGCGGGGGCGGCCCGTACGGGCTAGCCAAGTAGAGGCGGATGCCCTGGACCGCGACGACCAAGTCGTTGAGCACGCCGGCCATGGCCTCCGGTGTGAACTGCTGCGGCTTTGGGGGAGGCGACGGCGGTGGTTGCTGGGTTTGCGGCTGTCCCTGGCCCGGCGTGGTGCCGGGTGCGGGGGAGATCGACGCCGAGAGGGAGGCGGTGGCGCCCGGCGACGCAGCGGCGGCGTTGGTGGAATCGGTGGCAGCGATGATGGGGGAGGCTCTGGGCAGCGGTGTCTGTGGTGGCGGCGGGTTTGGAGGCGATGAAGACATGGTCAAAACCCGGGTACCTGATATCAAGGTGTTAGGAGCTAGGGTTTTGCCTTTCCGAGGGCGTAGGTTATAGGGGAAGGAGGGAGGTGGGCGAGGGCTGGAGCGCGGCGGCCGGCGGCGAGGCGCCGTCCTTGCGGATTGGCGGCAGCAGCGCAAGCAGGAGGCGGCTAGGGTTTAGGGTTCCGGCTCCTCTGGGAGCCGGGCAATAGAATAGTCTTATTGCTTGATTCTCAAAATAGTTTTACAACTAGTATATATAACCATAATCTAAAAATAAACCTAAGATAATTTGGGCCTTAAGCTTGCCCAGTGGGCCCACGGCGGCCATAGACCTGACCGGTCATAACAGACACATTTTAGAGCGTTTGTTCACTTATTTTTGTTTGTATGCAATCCATAATTAAATATCCAAAACATCTTATATTTGTCAACTGATGGAGTAATAATTTAGAGGGTCATATGTCACATCTGATGTTTCTGCAAACCCTGTCCATATAAAGTTTTATTAACACCTGATTAGCATGCATCGACTGTGATGTATGTCTTTGTTCCTGGTAAAGTGTCCCTATCAAAATAATTAGCATATACTTGTAACTAAAATTAGTTACTTTGACTGTTTTACTAATCCTAAGTCATCTAAGATTTATTTATGTCTATAAGGCGATTTCTGAAGAATATAATAGCTTTTGAACTAAAAACACGACAAGAACTATGAAATACTCTAACCAAGTCAGTGGCGGTGCCAGGAATCCAATCTTGTGTGGTCAAGTGAGAGTTGTGTAGTCAGATGGATGCATTTATGTGTTTTTCAGGAATAATTTCTGCTTGCCGTATGATGTTTTTGTAAAAAGCTATGTAGTCAATTGACTATACAGCTCAAGTTTTTGCTTCCCCGCTGAACCAAGTGTAATTCTTCAATAGTCTAAAGAAGAAAAAAGTACTTTTCCACAACTAGCCCTATAGATTCCCTGTAGCCAACTACCCTGAATAAGTTACTACTCCTACATGGCACAATTACCAATAGCAGCAAGTTGCTTTATATTTACCGTACGCCGTGGAGGCAAGAAGCTCCAAGACATTGTTGAACCAGCTCGTCTCGTTGCTAAGAGACACCGGCACAAACGTCGCTATCCCTCTGCTCTTCAAGAACGCCGGGTCGAGCGCCGTCGCGCCGCCCACCGCGAAGTTCGCGCCATGCCGGAAGTCATCCGCGGTCTCGCCGGCGAGGTAGGGAGCTGGTTCCGGCAACCCCAGCGACTCCACTGCGTCCACAGAAATTGGGAAGATGGTTGGTCAGGAATGTATACAGGTCAACGCGCGACTGGCGTCTCCAACGGAAGAACAATGATTCGTAGCTAAATGGTTACCGATGAAGTCGATGATGAGCCGGCCGTCGGACGCCCGGCCGCTGGGGTGGTGGAAGTAGGTCTCCCCGTACGGCGCGTGGGAGGAGGGCCCCCCGGCGGTGGCCGGGAGGATGGCCGCGTTCCCCGTGTCGGTAAGCGAGTCGCCGAAGCTGAAGACGCGGCTGTAGCTGCTGGCCAGCTGGGCGTCCCTGCCGCGGGCGTACGGCGTGGCGGCTGCCTCCCCGGCGACTAGGACGAGGAGAAGAGCCACCGGGATGCGAGATAATTGTGCCATGTCGACGGTTTCAGCAGCTCTATGTCCTGTAATAGGCTACTAGTATTTGCGGCAGTGTCATGTCATGAGGACTCACAAGCTGGTGGTCCTTATTTTGTTGGCCGGGATTAACAACTTTATTTAACACAATACAATCACGGATGCTTACATACACCCATATACTATACTCGGTCTTATAAGCGCCCGTATATGCTATCCCTATTAGCTTGTCCAAAATACTGTCACCAACATCTTGAGATTGATAAAATCATCACAGACATCTTGTGGTCGACGGGACCGTCTCCTTCCACTGAACGGACATTACCGGAAAATTTGGAATAAATACAGAAAAATGGTTGCAACCGGTGGTAAGTTTAGAACTTGAACCCACACAAAGAAGCTAACTATCCTCTTGGAGCTCATGGTTGTATTGTATTTGAGCAGTCATTGTCCGATGTTCACGTGCTTTTTTTTTTTCAAAAAGAGGAAATGTCCCTTGGCCTCTACATCAAGTGATGCACACAAACATTTATTTATCACTTCAAAGTTTATCATTCAATCACAATAAAGTTCAATAAAAAACGGTCACACATGGGTGCTCCAAGGGCAAATTAAGAAAGAATGTACAGAAATGAGCCTCATGCATTACAAAGCCAGAGAGACCACCCCCATCAATTGCATCCAAAGACCGTGGGTGCCCGAGCCCCCTCCTTGCATAGTAATGAGCACGTATGAATGCAACTGATGGTCTTGATAACCTGCAAATTCTTTGGAAGTTTCGTTCTGTTAAAAATAAAGTCATTACCTCCCGAAAATCACGCTCCCCCTGCTCGGGAGGCGATTGAGGGAGTCCTGGACTAGGGGGTGTCCGGACAGCCGGACTATCATCGTCAGCCGGACTCCAAGACTATGAAGATACAAGATTGAAGACTTCGTCCCGTGTCCGGATGGGACTTTCCTTGGCGTGGAAGGCAAGCTTGGTGATACAGATATGTAGATCTCCTACCATTGTAACCGACTCTGTGTAATCCTAGCCCTCCCCGGTGTCTATATAAACCGGAGAGTTTTAGTCCGTAGGACACAACAACCATTACAACAATCATACCATAGGCTAGCTTCTAGGGTTTAGCCTCCTTGATCTCGTGGTAGATCAACTCTTGTACTACCCATATCATCAATATCAATCAAGCAGGAGTAGGGTTTTACCTCCATCGAGAGGGCCCGAACCTGGGTAAAAACATTGTGTCCCTTGTCTCCTGTTACCATCCGCCTAGACGCACAGTTCGGGACCCCCTACCCGAGATCCGCCGGTTTTGACACCGACATTGGTGCTTTCATTGAGAGTTCCTCTGTGTCGTCACCGATATGCTTGATGGCTTCTTCAATCAACAACAACGCCGTCCAGGGTGAGACTTTCCTCCCCGGACAGATCTTCGTATTCGGCGGCTTCGCACTGCGGGCCAATTCACTTCGCCATCTGGAGCATATCGAAAGCTACGCCCCTGGCCACCAGGTCAGATTTGGGAGCCTAAACTTCACGGCGGACATCCACGGAGACTTGATCTTCGATGGATCCGAGCCGCAGCCGAGCGTGCCGCACTGTCTCGATGGGCATGACCTAACTCTGCCGCCGGACAGTACCTTGGAGGCCGCACACGAATCCGCTCCGACCCATAGTTCGGAGCCGATCGCGCAGATCGAGGACAGGTGGCTGGACACCGCCTCGGGACCTGCAACTTCCACGGCGATGGAGCCGAACACTGATCTCGTCCCTTACAAAGCTCGTGACTCCAAGGTGTCGGACTCCCTGCCGGACTCCGAACCTCCCGCGCCTCTACCAATCGAATCCGATTGGGCGCCGATCATGAAGTTCACCGCTGCGGACATCTTTCAGCACTCACCCTTTGGCGACATCCTAAATTCGCTAAAGCATCTCTCGTTATCCGGAGAGCCCTGGCCGGACCACGGCCAGGATGGTTGGGATGCAGACGCCGAAGAAATTCAAAGCCCACCCACCACCCACTTTGTAGCCACTGTCGACAATTTAACCGACATGCTAGACTACGACTCCGAAGACATCGACGGTATGGACGACGATGCCGGAGACGATCAAGAACCAGCGCCTACAGGGCACTGGAAGACCACCTCGTCATATGACATATACATGGTGGACACCCCAAAAGATGGGGACGGCGAAGAAGCAGCGGAGGCAGATTCCTTAAAGAAACAGCCCAAGCGCCGACGTCAGCGGCGCCGCTCTAAATCCCGCCACAGCAAGAATGGAGATTCCGGCACTGGAGATAATAACACCCCAGAAAGTGCCGAAGACAACCCCCTCCAGTACAACTCAGCACAGGAGGACGGGGAAGCCAGCCCTCGAGAGAGAGCGGCAGACGAGGAGTTAGAGGATGACAATTACATGCCTCCCTCCGGAGACGAGGCAAGCCTCAACGACGACGAATTGGTCGTGCCCGAGGATCCCGTCGGACAAGAGAGTTTTAAACGCAGGCTAATGGCCACGGCGAACAGCCTAAAGAAAAAGCAGCAACAGCTTCAAGCTGATCAAGACCTGCTGGCCGATAGATGGACCGAGGTCCTCGCGGCCGAAGAGTATGAACTCGAACGCCCCTCCAAGAGCTACCCAAAACGCAAGTTGCTCCCCCGACTAGAGGAGGAAGCATATATACCTTCATCACCAGCGCACAATACGGCAGACCGACCACCCCGTGGTCGGGACAGAGAGGCACACAGGCCCTCCACCAAGACCGTACCCCGGCATCGCTACGTAGCCACGAGGGAACGCGCCGGACTTGCGGGATATATTGGAGGACAAGGCAAGGAAATCCAGATCTATCTATGGATCACGTGGGCGCCCCACGACCCACGACGAATACCGTCGCGCCGGATACAGCAACTCCGGCCGGGCCGAACACAGCAGACAACGCTCTCTTGAGCTACGTCGTGATATTGCTCAATACAGAGGCGCTGCACACCCGCTATGCTTCACAGACAAAGTAATGGATCATCAAATCCCTGAAGGGTTTAAACCCATCAACATTGAATCCTACGATGGCACAACAGACCCCGCGGTTTGGATCGAGGATTATCTCCTTCATATCCATATGGCCCGCGGCGACGATCTCCACGCCATCAAATATCTCCCGCTCAAGCTTAAAGACCAGCTCGGCATTGGCTTAACAGCTTGCCTGCAGAGTCAATTGGGTGTTGGGAGGACCTGGAAGCCGCATTCCTTGACAACTTCCAGGGCACATATGTGTGACCACCAGACGCCGATGACCTAAGCCACATAATTCAGCAGCCAGATGAATCGGCCAGACAGTTCTGGACACGGTTCTTAACTAAGAAAAATCAAATCGTCGACTGTCCGGATGCAGAGGCCCTCGCAGCCTTCAAACATAATATCCGCGACGAGTGGCTAGCCCAGCACCTAGGACAGGAAAAGCCGAAATCCATGGCAGCCCTCACATCACTCATGACCCGCTTCTGCGCGGGAGAGGATAGCTGGCTAGCTCGAAGCAACAACCTCAGCAAAAATGCTGACAGTCCGGATACCGAGGACCACAATGGTAGGTCGCGTCGAAACAAAAACAAACGCTGCGTTAACGGCGATAACAATGAGGATACGGCAGTCAATGCAGGATTCCGAGGCTCTAAACCCGGTCAACGGAAGAAGCCATTCAAAAGAACCACTCCGGGTCCGTCCAATTTGGACCGAATACTCGACCGCTCTTGCCAGATACATGGCACCCCCGAAAAGCCAGCTAACCACACCAA
Organism: Triticum dicoccoides; assembly: GCF_002162155.2. Classification (NCBI taxonomy): domain Eukaryota; kingdom Viridiplantae; phylum Streptophyta; class Magnoliopsida; order Poales; family Poaceae; genus Triticum; species Triticum dicoccoides. Next base: position 544,672,956 of record NC_041391.1, read on the forward strand.
CAGAGATTGTTGGGTATTCAAGCAGGCAGGCAAGTTAATTGCCGAAAACAGTGACAAGGGGCTGCACAGCGACGACGAGGAAGAGACCCGGCCACCGAACAATAGAGGACAGAAGGGTTTCCCCCCACAAGTGCGGACGGTAAACATGATATATGCAACCAATATACCCAAGAGGGAGCGGAAGCGTGCACTAAGGGACGTATATGCGATGGAGCTAGTCGCCCCGAAGTTCAATCCATGGTCCTCTTGCCCGATCACTTTCGATCGAAGAGACCATCCGACCAGTATCCGCCATGGCGGATTCGCCGCATTGGTTTTAGACCCAATCGTCGATGGATTTCACCTCACGAGAGTCCTGATAGACGGCGGCAGTAGCCTGAACCTGCTTTATCAGGATACAGTGCGCAAGATGGGCATAGACCCCTCAAGGATTAAACCTACAAAGACGACCTTCAAAGGCGTCATACCAGGTGTTGAGGCCAATTGTACAGGCTCAGTCACATTGGAAGTGGTCTTCGGATCCCCGGATAATTTCCGGAGCGAGGAGTGAATCTTTGACATAGTCCCGTTCCGCAGCGGCTATCATGCTCTGCTTGGACAAACCGGGTTCGCAAAATTCAACGCGGTGCCGCATTATGCATACCTCAAGCTCAAGATGCCAGGCCCTCGTGGAGTCATCACGGTCAACGGAAATACAGAGCGCTCCCTCCGAACGGAGGAACATACAGCGGCTCTCGCGGCAGAAGTACAGAGCAACCTTTTAAGGCAATTTTCGAGTCCGGCCGTTAAACGACCGGACACGGCCAAACGCACCCGGAGCAACACCAATCAAGACCGCCTGGCACGTTCCGAGCATGCGTAGCAATGCGGCCCCAACCCCAGCCCTCGCATGATTGCAAGACCAGCTCTCCGCGTACATCATTACGCTCTGGAGATACCATGGGCATAGGGGGAGGGGCACGACCACAACAGACCCAGAGTGCGGCTCGACCACACCAGGGGCTCCCAAGTGTGTCGCTCTTTTCATTTTTATTTTCCTTCTTTTTATACACAGGACTCCGTTCACGAGAGGCCCTGTCCGGCTGTGAACCTGCCGAACTCACGATGCAACAGCCAGGGAGGAACAAAGGCTGCGACGAACACTCAGGTGGTCTCCATTACGAGCATTAATTCTGTTAAATACATCATTCCGCAGCCTACTCCCGGAGGGAGACATGTCTAATTAGTCCAGTCCCTTGCTTACCGCACTGTTTGTATCGCTCTGCGCCAATAGCAGAATTTCTTGAATAAACAATGCAACACATTTTGCCTATAATTGCATTACTTTATATATATGTTCATCAATGACATCTTGCACCCGTATATTTTGGTACGGCCGAATACACCAGGGGCTTATGTTCCCCGCATCATGGTGTGATAAGCTCGAACACTTTCACAAGTGCGGCACCCCGAACTTATAGCATTATATGAATCGGCTCTGAATCATGTCTTGGGTCAATAGTTGGGTTTGCCCGGCTCCCATGTTTTGGTACCTTCCGTTCCGTTCTGTCGGCTAAGGTAGCACTGGGAGAACCACTGCGATTGCGCCCCGGTTGAGCTGGGCGAGCGCCTCAGTGGAGAAAGCTAAAACTGACTGGCATGATAAGGCGAGAGACTGGTCGCTGTTCGAGAGGTCTTTTCGAGTCCCTAAAGACTTATGCCGCTTCGAGCGAAGAACCGGATAATGTCCGGCAAAGGCGTGGATAGCGCCCCGAACTCGGTCTTCCAAATACTAGGGGCTTCGCCGAAATTTAAAATTATAGAATTCTATGGCTAAGTGAGAGTGTTCAAGCATTATAAGTCCGGTTGCCTCGTTCGTTGTGTTGAGCGCCTCCCTAGATGGACCCAAGAATGGGAACAAGAGTGCTCAAGTTTATCCCGAACACCCCAACACTCGTGGCATGGGGGCTGAAGCCGACGACTTGCCATCTCTCAGATTTTATAAACGGCCGCACAGAAGGTAATATTTTAAATCAATAAGCGTTGCTTAGCGCATATGAACAAAGTTTTCAGCGCACAGGATAACACATTGCGAGTTTACTCAATAGTTACATCTCTGGGGCACTCATCCGCAATCTTGCGGGCAACCTTCAGGACAGTCTTATAGTACATCTCAGGCGTATGATACTCCTTGCCCGCTGGCGGCGCGTCAGTGATAAGTCTCTCCGCATCCAGCCTGCCCCAGTGCACCTTTGCGCGGGCAAGGGCCCGACGAGCACCTTCAATACAGGCGGAGCGTTTGATGACCTCCACCCAGGGGCACGCATCCACCAGCCGCCGCACGAGGCCGAAGTAGCTCCCAAGCATGGCCTCTCCAGGCCACAGCCGGACTATGAGGCCCTTCATGGCCTGCTCGGCTACCTTGTGGAGCTCGACCAGCTGCTTCAGCTGGTCGCTAGGGGGCACCGGATGGCCGGCCTCAGCATACTGAGACCAGAAGACCTTCTCTGTTGAGCTCCCCTCCTCGGCTCGGTAGAATGCGGCGGCATCGGACACGCTGCGAGGCAGATCTGCAAACTCCCCTGGAGAGCTTCGAATTCTGGTAAGTATCAAGTAGTTTACATTAACATGCTTGCTTTGCATGAAAAATGCCTTACCCGCCGCTATCTTCTTCGTCGCCTCAATCTCCTGGAGGGCCTTATGGGCCTCGGCCTTGGCAGCTTTGGCACTTTCAAGAGCCGAGGCAAGCTCGGACTCTCGAGTCTTTGAGTCGCGCTCCAAACTCTCATGCTTTTCCATGAGAGCCTGGAGCTCTTGCCGCACCTCCGCCACCCGCACCTCCTGCTTCTCTCGCTCCGCCCATTCCGCGGCCGCATTGCGTTCGGCCGCGGACACAGCCTCCTTCAGGGTTGCCACCTCGTTCGTGGCCCCTGCAGTACCCACGTTATCCTTGTTATTTTCATTGCAACCTAAATCCTTTTCTGTAAGGTAACTATTCAAAGTGGTGTTACTCACCTTCTTTGTCCTCGAGTTGCTTCTTGGCACGGCCGAGCTCTTGCTCAGACCGCTCGAGGTCCTGCTTCAAAGCACCGACCTCCGCACTCAGTGCGGCAGAGGTCATCAGCGCAGCCTGCAAACCCATATTGACATAATTTTTAGCAACCCTGCGTATATCTTTTTTAGATCCTCAGTCCAGCTTTTCTTTCCGAACACCGAACCGAGCATCAGGGGCTACTGTCTATGCGGTATTACATTGCATATTTTTAACTTCTTACCTCAAAGCCTGTTAGAAGGCTACTGCAGGCTTCGGTCAGCCCGCTCTTGGCGAGCTGTACCTTCTGAATCACCGCACTCATAATAGTGCGGTGTTCTTCCTCGATGGAAGCGCCTTTAAGCGCCTCCAACAAGTTGTCCGGTGCCTTCGGTTGGACGGGGGCCGCCGGCGTCATGGTCATGCCCTTCTTGCGAAGGGGCCGCCTGCCGGACTCCGGAACCACTGCGGGTTCCGACGTGGAGTCCGGCGCAAAGTCCGGGAGGCTGCCTTGCGGCGCCTCCGGAGCCTCCTCCTGATGGGCCCCTTCCTGGGATCCCACCTCGGCGTCCTCGGCGTCGCGAGTGGTGGAGGCAGTCGGGATGGAATCCACATCCGACGGAGCCAATGACCCGCTCGATGAAGCGGGGAGATCCTCATCGGCCGGACTACAGGCAATGTGCGGCATTAGAAGGACACTGTGTGACACTAAAGAAATTACAAATCATTCAGGAATCTGGATACTTACGATCTTGCCGGAGGCCTGGCCCTTGAGGGCCACTCTTCGTCGCCAACGGTGGCGTTGGCGGAGCTGTCCGGGGGAATAGTCCTTCCCCTCTTGGACCCTTCGGCCTCCCCTGTTGGGGAAGCCTTCCTTTTCCTCTCTCCTTCCTCTGGGAGAGAGTCTTCTTCCTCCTCCTCGCCTTCGGGGGAGGAGTCCGCCTCGGAGTTGTCGGACACCTGAAAACGGGAACTCTTTCGAGTGCCCGTGGCCACCTTCTTGGCCTTCTTCTCCGGCACCACGTGCGGTGCCGGAACCAGCAGCTCCGCTAGGCAGGCGTCTACTGGGTTTTCTGGCATGGGAGCCGGACAGGTGATCTACTCGGCCTTCTTCATCCAGTCTCGTCAAAGGAAAAGGGAAATTGAAACCCGCGTAGGGTCAAATTATTAAAAATAAGTGTCCCGTAAAGGGGTAGTATCACTTACCTCGTCAGCTGGACGCAGCAAGCGAAATCCGCGATCTTCAGTAGCGGATGTGGGAGCTTCGGCGCCCTTGAACAGCACCCTCCAGGCGCCTTTGTACGTCGTGTCGAAGAGCCCGCTCAAAGCCGGGTGCTGTGCCGGATTGAACTCCCACAAGTTAAATGCCCGTTCTTGGCACGGGAGAATCCAGCTGATGAGCATGACTTGGACCACATTGACAAGCCTGAGCTTCTTGCTCACCAGCTTCTGGATACAGGCTTGGAGTCCTGTCAGCTCCTCCGAATTGCCCCATAGCAAGCCCTTCTCTTTCGAGGAGGTGAGCTGTGTAGGGATACCAGATCTGAACTCGGGGGCCGCCGCCCACTTAGGGTCGCGCGGCTCGGTGATATAGAATCACCCCCATTGCCACCCCTTGACGGACTCCACGAAGGCCCCTTCGAGCCAGGTGACATTGGGCATCTTGCCCAACATGGCGCCTCCGCACTCTGCTTGAGTGCCCTTCACCACCTTCGGCTTGACATTGAAGGTCTTGAGCCACAAGCCGAAGTGGGGCTGGATGCAGAGGAAGGCCTCGCACACGACGATAAACGCCAAGATGTTGAGGATGAAGTTCGGCGCCAGATCGTGGAAATCCAGGCCGTAGTAGAACATGAGCCCCCGGACAAAGGGGTGAAGTGGAAAGCCCAGTCCGTGGAGGAAGTGGGGGAGGAATACGACCCTCTCATGGGGCCTGGGGGTGGGGATGAGCTGCCCCTTGTCGGGCAGCCGGTGCGCGATGTCACCGGAAAGGTATCCGGCGCTGCGCAATTTTGCGATGTGCTCCTCCGTAACGGAGGAGGCCAACCATTTGCCTCCCGCTCCGGACATGGTCGGAGAAGGTCGAGGCGAGATGCGTGAGCTTGGGCGCTGGAGCTCGAGTGCGCGGAGATGGATAAGCAAAGGAGGAAGAAGGCGTAGGTGAAAAGGTGGATCCTTATCCCCTTATATATGGGCGGGCGAAAACTATGCGTCCCCACCGGCCTGGTAAAACTCGCTTATCTCCCAAGCGCCACCATCAATGGCGCGGTTGGGTTACCCACGTCCGTATTGATGAGAATCCCGGAATAGGGGGAACGCGATCTCTGCTTTGACAAGACGTGCCAAGGAAACCGCTTCGCTAGACGCGCTGAGGTGGTATATTAAAAAACAATTCAAGTAAAGGCTTGGTAGTGGTGTGACGTCATGCCACAAAATACGTCAGTAGATCGGATTTGTGTACATATTATTCTCTCTACGGTGGAATGTGGAAATTATTTTGCAGAGCCGGACACTATCCTGGTGTTCACAATCTTCTATGAATTATTCGGAGGAGTAACCCGCCTTGCAATGCCGAACAATATGCGTGCCGGACTCATCGTCATTGAAGCCTGGTTCAGGGGCTACTGAGGGAGTCCTAGACTAGGGGGTGTCCGGACAGCCGGACTATCATCGTCAGCCGGACTCCAAGGCTATGAAGATACAAGATTGAAGACTTCGTCCCGTGTCCGGATGGGACTTTCCTTGGCGTGGAAGGCAAGCTTGGCGATACGGATATGTAGATCTCCTACCATTGTAACCGACTCTGTGTAACCCTAGCCCTCCCCGGTGTCTATATAAACCGGAGGGTTTTAGTCCGTAGGACACAACAACCATTACAACAATCATACCATAGGCTAGCTTCTAGGGTTTAGCCTCCTTGATCCCGTGGTAGATCAACTCTTGTACTACCCATATCATCAATATCAATCAAGCAGGAGTAGGGTTTTACCTCCATCGAGAGGGCCCGAACCTGGGTAAAAACATTGTGTCCCTTGTCTCCTGTTACCATCCGCCTAGACGCATAGTTCGGGACCCCCAACCCGAGATCCGCCGGTTTTGACACCGACAGCGATCCTCAGGCGATTGCCCGCCGATGCGCCTTCGCAACCGATGAGGCCCCTCACCGCCCTTCCGAGCGAGCGAGCGAGTGAGAGAGAGAGAGAGAGAGAGAGAGAGAGAGAGAGCCTATATCCCCACGGCACCGCGATCTCATCGAGGAGGACCCGCTGGGGCTCCAGGAGATTCGGAAGAGGATGGGAGTAGAGATCCGCTCGCTGGTTGATCGGACGAGGGCGGGAGTGGTATCCTCGGGAGGATCGAAGAGAGATGGCGAGCCACGATCGAAGGAGATATTGGGGCGTGTACGAGAAGGGATGGATCAATTCCCCAGGTCCATGGAAGGGAACATATCAAGTTTAGAGGTAGCTAAAGGCGGATTGGATTGGAGCCAAAGGGATCGAGATCTGATTTGCAAATCCCCAGTTGCAAGGAAAGAATTTGGAACGAAGGAGAAGATTGAGAGTGGTTCAGATGGTGATGCAGAGAAAGAAAGGATTTGTGAGGCTACGCTTCCTACCCCGGCCCAGAAATGCGCAGATGGACAGATGTTGATTCTGACGGATCAGGGGGGAGTGAACAGATGGAAGAGGATCTTGAGCCCGAGGAAAGAATCAGAGGGAGCCATGGGGATGATTTGGGAGGGACCATACGCCTGTTGTGGCAGAAATACATCAGTTTCACCCAAACCGGGGATCCTCCATACATATGTATAAGGTCGGAATCAATCAAAAGGGGTATTATGCCTTGCATGAACCATGGCTACGGGTATATAAAGACCTGCACAATACTGGGAGTTTCTACACCAAAACCGCAAGATCACTATACACCTACTCTTGAGCATGTGATGGAAAACACCACTGATCGCAAGATGAAGCAGCAGGCCACCAAGAGCAGGCTTGAGATAGTCCCCTCAAACGGCGGCGAGCGCGGGGGCAGGGGAATGGAGCGAGGCTCCTCCTCGATTGGCGGGCAGGGGGGCAGTGCTTTGCCGGCTCCTCCCCCTAGCCCGGCAGCGGCGCCGGCGGCACGGCGGGGCGTGCTAACAATCGAACTCGATGTGACACCCCAAAAATTTGGCCTTGTTTTAATTAAAAAAAATTGCCAGGAATTAAAACTTTGGATTTCTGAGCTCCATTTTTATTTTTTTTAAATCATTTCCTTCCCTGTGATGATGAGTTTTTCCCAGAGAGAAAACTTTCCAGATATGTCTTTGGACTTATTTAATCTGTCAAGAGAAACTTTCCCTTATTTAATATAACTAATTAAATAATTTAATTGCTTGATCTTTACTTTCTTGAAAATGGATTTTTAAGGTTATATGGCCATATTTGAATTGCAACCACTTGTTATATTATTCTAAAAAATCCAACCAGAGTTTGGAGATATCATGTGATGTCTCTAAATCACTTTTGTGCAATAATATATTTAATACATTGCATATTTTGAGCTCTACATTCAATTTTCTTCTCTGGTCCAGAGAGCAATTTTACACTACAACCTATTTAAATATTTCTTTAAAACTTCTACCAAAATTAGGGGAGGTCAGTAGGAGCCTATGATTCCACTTTGTGCAAAAACCTAGTGCTGTTCTTGGAAAAAAATGAGTGAATCAACCTCTTTTCCATTCTGGTCCAATTTGAGGATTTGTACAGCAACCACCATTTTAGTTGCTCCTATACCCTTGATTATTTCTCCTACTTGTAGTCCTCCATGTTAAACCCTTAAGTCCAGGAGCATGCACCATTTGGATCATTTTTGGTTCATGAAATAATGTCATTTATTCTCTGTCCAGAATTGAAATTCTGCTAAACTTGCACTAACAAGTTTCTTCTTTTGGCAAACTAACCTCACCACCCTCGTGTACATCGAAAGAGACCCCAACCTGGAAGTTTTGGCTACCCCAAGAGCTACCTAGGTGCCTTTGGCATTTTGTGAAACACCCTGAGTGCATGACCAGCTTCGGCATGATTTCATATTTACATTGTGAGCTTGAGCTCCTGAACTAACCAGCATGTCCTAAGGTTTTTCCCTAGCCCATAACCTATTTCTGCTAACTCTCGTTTAGTTTGGGACTCTCTAGGCTGCCATGGCATATCGTCGAGCACACCCCGGGCGTGCTCTGGGAGCGCCCAGAGCGTGCGTTTGGCACCCGCATGCACCCGAGTCGCCGCGTCCCACCCCGCACTCAAAACCCGGCCCCAGCCCGCTCGTCGTGTCCCCCTGCACCGCCACACCACCTCGACCAACCTGGCGCCCCACAGCGCCACCACCAGGATGGCCGTGGCGGCTAGCTGCCGGCCGCTAGCAGGCCCGACCGTGGTCGGTGCCGCCCAAGCCACCACAGCTCGCCACCTGCCCCTGTGAGCAGTGCGTGCTCATCCACAGCTTCGTCCCCTAGCGCTCGTCGCCGCCACGTCGCCCTAGCTACAGCATGGCGGTCCGCCGTCGTTCTTATCTTCGGCCGCCTCGGAACCGACCTCCATCGCCTATTTAAGGAAGCCCCGAGCGTCTCCGAGCCCTCAGGTAGCCTCACGCCGTCTCACTAGTGCCCCCATCGCCACCAATTGGAGGGGAGCAGGTCTTCTTCAACCTCCCCGGTCAGTTCGGCCACCGCCGCCTCCCGGCTCCGTTCGGCGCAACCAGAGCTTCCCCCTCTCCAATCTCTTCACCAGAAGCCTTCTCTGCCTCCCCTGAACACTTCCCCCTACTCCATTTCGATCGAGAACCACCGCCGCCCCGAAACCACTTTTCCCCGAAGCTTTCCTCCGCCGAGGAGCTCGCCGCCGACAGCTCACGCCGTCCCCGCCGACCCAGCGACTACCAGTAGGATCGCCCTCGATCCGCGGATCCATCCCCGCCCTCCAGAGGCCGCGAGAAGCCGCCGCTCGCCGGCGTTGGTCGCCGGAGTTCCGCCTCCGCTCGGGACAGAGGGAGAAGGAGGAGGGCGGACTAGTCAAACCTGACCAGTGGGTCCTCTGGACCCACTGTCAGTGACCCTGGGCCTATCCACGTCAGTTAAGTGAAGGCGTAATCCACCCCAGTACGCTTTCCCCGCTTCGAAAACGTATTCGCTTCCGAAACGTTTTCTTTTCTGTTTTATTTTTAAAAACAGATTTGACCAAATCTTTGACTGGCTATAACTTTTTAAATATAACTCCAAATGAGTTGATTCTTTTCCCTACCTTTCTCAAATTTGGTCTAGTTTATTTTAAGATTTATTTGAAAAAATTTCAAACAACTTTTTGGTACTGTTTTTGAAATGTGTGTTAATTCAAATATATTTTTAAATAGGATTTTTGGAGAGAAGAGAAATGTTTCAAGTTTTGGAGTGCACCCTGCCTTTCCACACATTGAAGGCAAGCATTCTGAATCCCGGCATAATATTTTTGGTGTGATCGTTGATACATTTATAACACCGCCGCATTTCAAAGAGCTTGTTATTTCATGTGACATGATCATATGCATGGGTGCATGTTATTGATTTCCATGCTATTGGAAATGGACACACTTGTGATGATAATCACCCTCATGTGCCTTGCATGCATACCGGCAGGAACCCGGGAAAACCTATGCCTTGGGTAGGCATGAGTTTGTCGTCGGTCTCCGTCGGGACGGTTATGTCTGGTATGGCATGGTAAGGTGATATGAGAGGTGACTCTGTTGGATGAAATATATTCGTTATACTAATCATGCAGGGAATACTTGAACCTCCTGAGTCGACCATAGATCGAGTCTTGTTCCAGTAACCCCCATACTTGTTTCGTACTACCACTCGTCTCTACAGCAAGTAGAGTACGGTTCAGTAAGTTGTCAACCTCTTTCTAGCACACACCATACAGAGAGGCCATGGTGGAAGATACCGGTTATAGCTGGTAGGCAGGCCACCTGGTCCGGGGGCATGGGTGTTTCCGGTTGGGACCGAGAGGGGAGGCCACCCCTTAGAGCGCGCGATATAAATTTGATCCCATGCTACGCGAGGTTGTAGCCTCCCCACTTAGAGTTGCTTAACAGGTGTCGTGGGTGATTCCAGACACGTGTGAATTAAGCTGGTGTGTGCAAGTTAGGTGTGTTTTCAATAAAAAGACCGTAGACGGAATTAGTCCCGCTGGACTAAAGAAATCCGTTACTCGTGGGTAAAGAGTACACCCTCTGCAGAGATTAAACCTATTCGAATAGCCGTGTCCATGGTTAAGGATTACAGTCTGGGATGGGTCAGGTGTCGGTCTTAGTGTCGGTCTTCGGAGGTGAAACTGTTAAACTAGTAATGGAATTACTACTCGTGACTTGTGATAACTATGATTATTATTATTGTTGACTAACCCGTGATATTATTGTTATTATCGAGTATCTCTGGGATGGTTCTACCTCCGGGATATTCACTATAATTGTTTATCTTTTAAAGCCCTTTATGTGGTGTCGCTCAGACGCCCGACCGAGGCATTTCTTTTAAAGCCCTTTATGTGGTGTCTCTCAGACGCCCGACTGAGGCATTTCTTTTAAAGCCCTTTATGTGGTGTCGCTCAGATGCCCGACTGTGGCATTTCTTTTAAAGCCCTTTATGTGGTGTCGCTCAGACGCCCGACTGTGGCATTTCTTTTAAAGCCCTTTATGTGGTGTCGCTCAGACGCCCGACTGTGGCATTTCTTTTAAAGCTCTTTATGTGGTGTCGCTCAGACGCCCGACTGTGGCATTGCTTGTTATTTGTTTTCATAAATTTTTATACTACCATGTTATTGCATTTTTATAAATAACGTGCTTGCACGCATCAGAGTTTCATTTATCTTTTGTGACTGACGTCATGAGCATAAAATATTTTTAGCACATCATTGTTATATTACACCTGTGTTCATAATGTTTGCGAGTACATTCAAAGTACTCACTGGCTTGTCCCTGGCTATTGTCTTGGCCAGATTTTCTTGCTCGGAGAGGAGCGACGCGATGCCAGTCCCGGAACCCACACAATGGAGATAGCAGCCTCGCGAAGATAGGAGTTAACCTGGTTAGCTGTTCCCGTGGGAAATGGAGTCCCATAGACACTGATGTTTCACAACCCGCTTCCGCCATCAACCACTAGAAACCATTTGGTGTACTCACAGGCCAGAATGGTCTTGTACTTCATATTTTGTATTTTGCTTGGAATTTTTGTATCAAGTTGGAGCCTCATCAGCTAACAGTAATCCTGGGGCTGATGAGCACGACGGTCCATTCTGGAAATTTATGTCCGGAGAACCGGTCGTGGCAGACTTGGTATCAGAGCCAGGCTGACCATTGGCTAATCCTATCTTAGCCAGGTCAATAAACTTAGGCAAACCAACCCACCAGACCTTAGCCAAACCCCAGCCAAGCTTCTCGTGCAAGATAGCCACACAGTGACCCAACACCTTTTTGGCAGTCGGTGCCCAACCTATCAACCTAATCTGTCACTCATGCGCCAGTGACCGGCCCCTAAATAGTCCTTTCTCGCAAGCGTGCGAAGGAAGACTCCGCCCCCTTTTTCCTATAAAAAGGGCACGCTAGTCCCAACACAGCACCGCACAGCCGCTACCCCAAACTGAGCCGCAATGCCTGGACCCATAGTGCACAACGAAACCACAGCAACCAACCTTGGAGGTTTTGTGACCATACTCGCAAACCTCACCCGTCGTGCCTATGCGTTAGAAGAGCCACCAGAATATGTTGTGTATCAAGGACCCATGAGCGGTGAAGACCGTCAATTCTAGGCCATTGTGCACATCTACGGTAGGGGTCTAGCACCCGAGCGCCCCTACAGGTTCATCGGAAGGACAACTTCCTTTGAGCCACAAGCCATCCAGCTAGCCGCTCGAGAGGCTATAGTTCATCTCAGGCACTTGTCTCCCAGAGTTAACTGTCGCTCGTTCCACTACTACCCCAGACGTGAAGGGTATGGTAGACCGCCCCAAATTGCCAACGGAGATCACGAGACGGACCCTGCATTATTACACCTAGTGCGCTATGTAAGAGCACTAGAGGCACTGTTCGACCAGATCACTATTGATCTAATCGCAGCTCGTGGAGAGCTGGTTCATCGAGCCCCGGCGAGAGGAGAAAACGAGCCCAACGCCGACAACCCAGTCGTGCTGTTTGGACAACCGATCAAGACCTCGAGATCTGCCCCAGCCATCGGCCAAGGTGCTGCGATAACCCCAGAGGTGCTTCGTCGCATATTGGGAGCACACTCCAACGGGGTTGTGGCCAACAATCCCCGCGATGGTCATCATCACTACCCCGACCCTGCAGTTCCTCCGCCATCTCCGACTAATCCCGGCAGAGAGACACATGAAGAAGCCTCGACATCCACCAGGCACGCCCGTTTAGACATAAACGAGGTAGACTAAGCCGTGTGAGTAGCATCGAGTTTCAGTGTATCCTCGCTTTGTAATCATGCGACCGTGTATATTAACGCAGCCTGTCGTTGTGCCTCTGTTTTAATAGTGACCTTGCATTTTTGGTCAGCGCATAGTTGCATATTTTTTCGGGCACAAACCAACCCAACGACAACCACAGTAGCACGTCTCTTTATGAGATATGTGTATCTCTGACATTGACTCGACCTTTGGAGCTAAGCTGGCAGATTTATTACCTTTCACCACAGTAAAATGATCCGGCTCCATTGCTATATAAAGGCCACCTTGTGACCTTACCCAGCAACCCTCACCTTGTGCACCACACTCACAACTTTTTCCTGTCATGCCGAGCCCCAGCATTCATCTGAGAACCCCAAATGCAAACCCAGGTAGCTTTGTCAAAATATTGTGGGATTTTACCCACAGTACCATGGGTTCTACCCAGCCACCTCAGTACGAGCTGTTCAAATCGAGGATCACCTCTTCCACCTCGGAATATTGGGCAGCAGTACATATCCCTCCCGTAGACTCCAATCAAGATCCAACGGAAGTTTCCTTCGTGGGGAAATCTATGCCAACCCCACACCTGGCCATAGAAGTTGCTGCGAAAGAAGCGATTGCTCGTCTTCGATCCGCAGTACCCTATGCCCGCGAACGAGGATATTATTACTTTCCGAGTCGTGCAGCACCCGGAGAAGTAACATCTTTTCCCGGTGGACGTATTGAGAGAGACCCAGTTCTAGCCAACCTTATCCAGTACATCATTGCTCAAGAGCATTTGAACCAGCGAGTGATGGATTATCTCCAGAGCCTCGCAGATTTAAATCCTCAGATTGCCATCGGCAGACCACTGAGACCCGACCCGGAGAGACGCATACATCGACTGGTCAATCCACTTCCTCCGATAGAAGAGGAGTGTATTCCTTTACCAGAGACATTTTATCAGGACCCCGTCCAGTTACCATTTTCATTTTAGACGCCACTACTGTATTTGTTTTTGCAGCATTTATATTTGCATGTATCCTATACATGGTACCCCAAATTTGTGCGACGAGTCAATTATTTTGGCTTCTACTAATGTGTGTAGTTTTTGTTGTGGTTTATGCTCCTTTAAATTAACTGTTTTTCCCTCGCAAAATCCTGGAGTGAGATTTCTTTTCCCTGAGTTGCTACACCTGCCCCTTCTCACGACATGGATTAATTAATTTTCACACAGCCCCACGCAGCAGATTCACAACCATAATCATTCGGACATATACACTGTTTGCAAAACCTTGCAACAGTGTTACATCCAGCTAATCACCCCACTAACAACAGTTAGCACCCAACACACTCCATCTACTCCTCATGATCACCACCACCGCGGAGAGCCAACACCCGAGCCGCAGCGTCACGATACTCGTCGAAGATCATCACGCACAGGAGCACAGAGAGCCCCAGCAGTGTCGCCAGCCCTCCGCATATCAGGATCACAAACCAGTCCGGCATCGCCTCCGCCATTAGAGCCTCACCCGAGCTTCTGTAAGCAGTAATGGAGAAAGGAGGAGGAGAGGTGAGGCCAGGTGTGAGGAAGAAGAGAAAGGCACCCCGGTCGTTTTATAGCTCGATCTCGGTGTACGGTGGGCGAAGTCCACCAACGCCGCTCGTCGCCGATCGCCGGTGTTCGGAGTCGAATCCGCGAGCAGTGCTGACAGTGCGCTAGCCCGCGAGGTGAGTGCACGCTGCACCGGCAGCTAGCACGCCGCGCACTACCACGGTACGGCCTAGATGCCCTACACACTAGGCGTCGCCGGTGGAAAAAGCGCGCGGGAGAGAGGAAGAAGAAAGAGCCAGAGGGAGAAGAAGAGGCTGACAGTGGGCCTCGGGTCCACCTGTCGGCCAGAGAGAGCACTGTGCTCTCGGGTACGACCAGCGTATATTTAAATTTAGGAGTTATTCTAAATTTATATCCAGTGTAGAAATCTCGTGTTTTTGTCCCGAACCGTAGACTTTTCCACGCGGCACCAGTTTTCGCACTGTGGTTTTTCACCACTTATTACCCTCTCACTGTAGCCACATTTTACTGCTTATAGTTTTCCTTAAAACAGCTTTTAACAAATCTCGAGGACGAGATTTTTCTTAAGGGGGGTAGTGTTGTGACACCCCAAAAATTTGGCCTTGTTTTAATTAAAAAAAATTGCCAGGAATTAAAACTTTGGATTTCTGAGCTCCATTTTTATTTTTTTTAAATCATTTCCTTCCCTGTGATGATGAGTTTTTCCCAGAGAGAAAACTTTCCAAATATGTCTTTGGACTTATTTAATCTGTCAAGAGAAACTTTCCCTTATTTAATATAACTAATTAAATAATTTAATTGCTTGATCTTTACTTTCTTGAAAATGGATTTTTAAGGTTATATGGCCATATTTGAATTGCAACCACTTGTTATATTATTCTAAAAAATCCAACCAGAGTTTGGAGATATCATGTGATGTCTCTAAATCACTTTTGTGCAATAATATATTTAATACATTGCATATTTTGAGCTCTACATTCAATTTTCTTCTCTGGTCCAGAGAGCAATTTTACACTACAACCTATTTAAATATTTCTTTAAAACTTCTACCAAAACTAGGGGAGGTCAGTAGGAGCCTATGATTCCACTTTGTGCAAAAACCTAGTGCTGTTCTTGGAAAAAATTGAGTGAATCAACCTCTTTTCCATTCTGGTCCAATTTGAGGATTTGTACAGCAACCACCATTTTAGTTGCTCCTATACCCTTGATTATTTCTCCTACTTGTAGTCCTCCATGTTAAACCCTTAAGTCCAGGAGCATGCACCATTTGGATCATTTTTGGTTCATGAAATAATGTCATTTATTCTCTGTCCAGAATTGAAATTCTGCTAAACTTGCACTAACAAGTTTCTTCTTTTGGCAAACTAACCTCACCACCCTCGTGTAGATCGAAAGAGACCCCAACATGGAAGTTTTGGCTACCCCAAGAGCTACCTAGGTGCCTTTGGCATTTTGTCAAACACCCTGAGTGCATGACCAGCTTCGGCATGATTTCATATTTACATTGTGAGCTTGAGCTCCTGAACTAACCAGCATGTCCTAAGGTTTTTCCCTAGCCCATAACCTATTTCTGCTAACTCTCGTTTAGTTTGGGACTCTCTAGGCTGCCATGGCATATCGTCGAGCACACCCCGGGCGTGCTCTGGGCGCGCCCAGAGCGTGCGTTTGGCACCCGCATGCACCCGAGTCGCCGCGTCCCACCCCGCACTCAAAACCCGGCCCCAGCCCGCTCGTCATGTCCCCCTACACCGCCACACCACCCCGACCAACCTGGCAACCCACAGCGCCACCACCAGGATGGCCGTGGCGGCTAGCTGCCGGCCGCTAGCAGGCCCGACCGTGGTCGGTGCCGCCCAAGCCACCCCAGCTCGCCACCTGCCCGTGTGAGCAGTGCGTGCTCATCCACAGCTTCGTCCCCTAGCGCTCGTCGCCGCCACGTCGCCCTAGCTACAGCATGGCGGTCCGCCGTCGTTGTTATCTTCGGCCGCCTCGGAACCGACCTCCATCGCCTATTTAAGGAAGCCCCGAGTGTCTCCGAGCCCTCAGGTAGCCTCACGCCGTCTCACTAGCACCCCCATCGCCACCAATTGGAGGGGAGCAGGTCTTCTTCAACCTCCCCGGTCAGTTCGGCCACCGCCGCCTCCCGGCTCCGTTCGGCGCAACCAGAGCTTCCCCCTCTCCAATCTCTTCACCAGAAGCCTTCTCTGCCTCCCCTGAACACTTCCCCCTACTCCATTTCGATCGAGAACCACCGCCACCCCGAAACCACTTTTCCCCGAAGCTTTCCTCCGCCGAGGAGCTCGCCGCCGACAGCTCACGCCGTCCCCGCCGACCCAGCGACTACCAGTAGGATCGCCCTCGATCCGCGGATCCATCCCCGCCCTCCAGAGGCCGCGAGGAGCCGCCGCTCGCCGGCGTTGGTCGCCGGAGTTCCGCCTTCGCTCGGGACAGAGGGAGAAGGAGGAGGGCGGACTAGTCAAACGTGACCAGTGGGCCCTCTAGACCCACTGTCAGTGACCCTGCGCCTATCCACGTCGGTTAAGTGAAGGCGTAATCCACCCCAGTACGCTTTCCCCGCTCCGAAAACGTATTCCCTTCCGAAACGTTTTCTTTTCTATTTTATTTTTAAAAACAGATTTGACCAAATCTTTGACTGGCTATAACTTTTTAAATATAACTCCAAATGAGTTGATTCTTTTTCCTACCTTTCTCAAATTTGGTCTAATTTATTTTAAGATTTAATTGAAAAAAATTCAAACAACTTTTTGGTACTGTTTTTGAAATGTGTGTTAATTCAAATATATTTTTAAATAGGATTTTTGGAGAGAAGAGAAATGTTTCAAGTTTTGGAGTGCACCCTGCCTTTCCACACATTGAAGGCAAGCATTCTGAATCCCGGCATAATATTTTTGGTGTGATCGTTGATACATTTATAACACCGCCGCATTTCAAAGAGCTTGTTATTTCATGTGACATGATCATATGCATGGGTGCATGTTATTGATTTCCATGCTATTGGAAATGGACACACTTGTGATGATAATCACCCTCATGTGCCTTGCATGCATACCGGCAGGAACCCGGGAAAACCTATGCCTTGGGTAGGCATGAGTTTGTCGTCGGTCTCCGTCGGGACGGTTATGTCTGGTATGGCATGGTAAGGTGATATGAGAGGTGACTCTGTTGGATGAAATATATTCGTTATACTAATCATGCAGGGAATACTTGAACCTCCTGAGTCGACCGTAGATCGAGTCTTGTTCCAGTAACCCCCATACTTGTTTCGTACTACCACTCGTCTCTACAGCAAGTAGAGTATGGTTCAGTAAGTTGTCAACCTCTTTCTAGCACACACCGTACAGAGAGGCCATGGTGGAAGATACCGGTTGTAGCTGGTAGGCAGGCCACCTGGTCCGGGGGCATGGGTGTTTCCGGTTGGGACCGAGAGGGGAGGCCACCCCTTAGAGCGCGCGATATAAATTTGATCCCATGCTACGCGAGGTTGTAGCCTCCCCACTTAGAGTTGCTTAACAGGTGTCGTGGGTGATTCCAGACACGTGTGAGTTAAGCTGGTGTGTGCAAGTTAGGTGTGTTTTCAACAAAAAGACCGTAGACGGAATTAGTCCTGCTGGACTAAAGAAATCCGTTACTCGTGGGTAAAGAGTACACCCTCTGCAGAGATTAAACCTATTCGAATAGTCGTGTCCATGGTTAAGGATTACAGTCTGGGATGGGTCAGGTGTCGGTCTTAGTGTCGGTCTTCGGAGGTGAAACTGTTAAACCAGTAATGGAATTACTACTCGTGACTTGTGATAACTATGATTATTATTATTGTTGACTAACCCGTGATATTATTGTTATTATCGAGTATCTCTGGGATGGTTCTACCTCCGGGATATTCACTATGATTGTTTATCTTTTAAAGCCCTTTATGTGGTGTCGCTCAGACGCCCGACTGAGGCATTTCTTTTAAAGCCCTTTATGTGGTGTCGCTCAGACGCCCGACTGAGGCATTTCTTTTAAAGCCCTTTATGTGGTGTCGCTCAGACGCCCGACTGTGGCATTTCTTTTAAAGCCCTTTATGTGGTGTCGCTCAGACGCCC